>NC_069500.1:1124384397-1124561897 GCF_027579735.1 Bombina bombina
CTTACCTTTAAAATAAACCCTAATATAGCTACAATATAAATAATAATTATATTGTAGCTATCTTAGGATTTATTTTTATTTTACAGGCATCTTTCAATTTATTTTAACTAGGAACAATAGTTATTAAATAGTTATTAACTATTTAATAGCTACCTAGCTAAAATAAAGAGAAATTTACCTGTAAAATAAAAACTAACCTAAGTTACAATTACACCTAACACTACACTATACTTTAATAAATTATTCCTATTTAAAACTAAATACTTACCTGTAAAATAAACCCTAATATAGCTACAATATAATTAATAATTACATTGTAGCTATTTTAGGATTTATATTTATTTTACAGGTAACTTTGTATTTATTTTAGCTAGGTAGAATAGTTATTAAATAGTAATTAACTATTTAATAACTAGCTAGCTAAAAGAAATACAAAATTACCTGTAAAATAAATCCTAACCTAAGTTACAATTAAACCTAACACTACACTATCATTAAATTAATTAAATAAATTACCTACAATTATCTACAATTAAACCTAACACTACACTATCAATAAATTAATTAAATACAATATCTACAAATAAATACAATGAAATAAACTAACTAAAGTACAAAAAATAAAAAAGCTAAGTTACAAAAAATAAAAAAATAAGTTACAAACATTTAAAAAAGATTACAACAATTTTAAGCTACTTACACGTAATCTAAGCCCCCTAATAAAATAACAAAGCCCCCCAAAATAAAAAAAAATCCCTACCCTATTCTAAATTAAAAAGTTCAAAGCTCTTTTACCTTGCCAGCCCTTAAAAGGGCGTTTTGCGGGGCATGCCCCAAAGAATTCAGCTCTTTTGCCTGTAAAAGAAAAATACAACCCCCCCCCCAACATTAAAATCCACCACCCACATACCCCTAATCTAACCCAAACCCCCCTTAAAAAAAACTAACACTACCCCCCTGAAGATCATCCTACCTTGAGTCGTCTTCAGATCCGGAGTGGCAGAAGTCATCTCCAAGGGGCGCTGAAGAAATCTTCCATCCGATGAAGTCATCATCCAGGTGGCGCTGAAGAAATCTTCCATCCGGGCGATGGCATCTTCCAAGCGGCGTCTTCAATCTTCATCCATCCGGAGCGGAGCGGAGCCATCTTCAGATGAGCCGAGGCGGAGCCATCCTCTTCTTCCCGACGACTACCGACGAATGGATATTCCTTTAAAGGATGTCATCCAATATGACGTCCCTTCAATTCCGATTGGCTGATAGGATTCTATCAGCCAATCGGAATTAAGGTAGGAAAATCTGATTGGCTGATTGAATAAGCCAATCAGATTGAAGTTCAATCCGATTGGCTGATCCAATAAGCCAATCAGATTGAGCTTGCATTCTATTGGCTGATCGGAACAGCCAATACAATGCGAGCTCAATCTGATTGGATCAGCCAATCTGATTGAACTTTAATCTGGTTGGCTGATTGGCTATTGTACCTAGTTAAAATAAATTGAAACCTAGGTTTAGGGGTTAATAATTTTATTACAGTGGCGGCAGTGTAGTGGGGAGCAGGATAGGGGTTAATAACTTTATTATAGAGGGCAACGGTGTAGGGGGGCAGATTAGGGGTTAATATGTATAATGTAGGTGGCGGCGGGGTCTGGGAGCTGCGGTTTAGGGGTTAATACATATATTATAGTGGCGGCGGGGACCGGGAGCAGCGGTTTAGGGGTTAACATATTTATTATAGCTTGCAGTGGGCTCCAGGAGCGGCGGTTTAGGGGTTAATTAGTTTATTAGAGTGGCGGTGGGCTCCGGGGGCGGCGGTTTAGGGGTTAATCAGTTTACTAGAGCGGCGGTGGGCTCCGGGAGCGGCAGTTTAGGGGGTAATACATTTATTTAGTTGCGGCAGTGTAGGGGGGGCAGATTAGGGGTGTTTAGACTCGGGGTACATGTTAGGGTGTTAGGTGCAGACAGCTCCCATAGGAATGAATGGGATGTCTGGCAGCAGCGAATATGAACTTTCGCTATGGTCAGACTCCCACTGATTTCTATGGGATCCGCCGCCTCCAGGGCGGCGGATTGAAATCCAGGTACGCTGGGCCGGAAAAGTGCTAAGCGTACCTGCTAGTTTTTTGATAACTAGCAAAAGTAGTCAGATTGTGCCGCACTTGTGTGCGGAACATCTGGAGTGACATAAGAATCGATCTGTGTTGGACTGAGTCCGGCGGATCAAAGCTTACGTCACAAAATTCTACTTTTGCCGGTATCTAGGGCTTGATAACTAAGGCGAATCATCCTCGCCACAAATACGCTGCGGAATTCCAGCGTATTTGAGGTTGACGGCTTGATAACTACCCCCCAATATGTAGACAAATTCTGGCATTTATATGTTCTTTACATTTTCCATAGCAGGAGCATATTCATTTATGGATATTAAACACCCAATTAATATATTTCTTAAGAATATTTAGCTCCACTGGGCCAGATTTAAGTAATGTTGCAGGGGTTCTCCCCTTCAGAGGACACGTTTGAGTTTGCCCCCTAATCAGAAGTCCCCAAAGCACATTTAGTTTCATTTTTTCCTGGGATCACAAAAACCATGGCACACATTTGCAATTTTACTTTTCCCTGGGTCCGCAAGAACAAGTGCAGAGGGCCGCATGAGATCCACTGGCCGCCAGTTGGCCATCCCTGGTTTTAATGATGCCTTCCAAATACTAAGCTGTATATTTTATTTACCCATGATTGCCTTTTATTGTTAAGGTAGAAATAGGGAAGTCTAAGGAGAGAAAACTGATAGTAGAATAGATAGATTTAGGAACATGCAAGGGAGCTAATACGTTTATGGTCAGGACAATAATAATGTTACAAGACTAAAGCTCAGGTATCTAAATGAAAAAATACTTTTAAATAAACTAAATTTAATAAGAATCTAATTAGAGGCATCACAATGAACAAAAGGGATGCTTCTTTACTGAGAATTGTTTTCTTTTTTGTGTTTATGCTTCTGAGGCATGTAACTGTCTACCAAGAAAACAGTGGGTGATCTGCTCTTAAAGGGACAGGCTAGTCAAAATTAAACTTTCATGATTTAGATAGGCCATGCAATTTAAATCAACTTTCCAATTTACTTTTATCATCAAATTTGCTTTGTTCTCTTGGTATACTTTGTTGAAAACTATGCCTATGTAGACTCATATGCTTATTTCTAAGCCCTTGAAGGTCGCCTCTTATCTCAGTGCATTTTGACAGTTTTTAAAAGCTAGACAGCACTAGCTAATGCATGTCATATAGATAACATTGTCCTCACTCCCATTGAGTTATTTATAAGTCAGCACTGACTGACTAACATGCAAGACTGTCAAAATAATTGAGATAAGGGGGCATCCTGCAGATGCTTACATACAAGGTAATCACACATGCAGTGGCGTCACTAGGGTTGGTGTCACCCGGTGCGGTAAGTTATGGTGTCACCCCCCCCCCCCAGAAAGGAGACACGCACAAACACAAAAACACAGGCACACACATAAAAACACTTAGACATACTCAGACACACTTTAAAACACAATCAGATGCACACACAAACACTCGGAAACACACTCAGACACACACACAAAACACTCAGACACACGCACACACACACACAAACACTTAGACACACACACACAAAAACACTCAGACACACACACACAAAAACACTGAGACACACAAACACAAAACACTGAGACACACACACAAAACCATTCAGACACACACACACACACACAAAAACTCAGGCACGCACACACAAAAACTCAGACACACACACACATACAAAATATGTAAACTGCACTGCATTAATTATAAAGCTCATGTCTAGAGCTGCTCCCTGGCTCAGCAGAGCATCAAATGAAAGATAAACAGAACACTCTAAAATAAATCACTAAAGAAAAGGTTTAGGCGCGCAAACTATGAAAATTCTGCTCTCTGACTCTGTTCCAAGTCTGTCAGTGCACAGCCCCCGGCCGCGTGCCTTCTGCTTCGTATGGCCAATCACCTCTGCACTCTGCACTTAGCGTACGGTAACTGTACTGTTCTGGTGGGCATCATACGTGGCTCCTTCACTTTACAGACAGTGTCAGACAGTCATGCGGTCAGGTGCCAGGCACCCCCCTCACGATTTGCCAGTTCTTGTTTAGAGAGACAGCACAGCAGTGAGTGACTCCACAGCTCCACAAGTCACCAAGCAGTGAGCACAGATAGGCAGGCAGGTTTATTAATATATCCGTGTTGGTTATGCAAAACTGGGTAATGGGTAATAAAGGGATTATCTATCTTTTTTTAAAATAAACATTTTCAAGTAGACTGTCCCTTTAAGGCCCGGTTGCACTTTCTGTTAGCTTCAAATCAAAGTAAGCAAATTTAATTTAAATGTTTTTTCATGCAATAAATAAATAAAAGAACAATAATACAAACTACTAATAACATTAACATATTTTATTAATTCATAGGCATTATATAGAGCTTTCTACCCCTTGGCAAGCTGCTTGTCAAATCTACCCCCTAATCTCTCCCTTAGTTTGGGCCCATTATTTATTTTGTAAGACCTGGAATTAATGTCTTAAAAGAAATGCTTAGAAATTACACAAACGTACTCGCTGTCTCTCTCTGCCATTTAACTGGCTTTAAATATCTTTTTTTCATCAAGTAGCAATTGTGTTGGGATTCTTTGGTGTGAATTTAGTTCCATTAGCAGATACAGTTTAGACAGTAAATTCACAACTAGTTTAAATATTTTCAGGAAAAAGAAAGAATAATTATCGGCACAGAGACCAGACAGTGTGACATGCTTAATGCATTAGAAGCGTCCACTTTCATTTGTTCTACTAATTATTGACATTCAGAGGGACAGGTAGGCCAGAGTGAAAAGCCAGATTTGATGAATTTTTCTGACTCACTGCTCCAAGCTGTATTAATATTATGGAGTGAACCATACAGCTTATTATTCTTTGTGAGTTGTTTGGAGATTCATGCACTCTGTTCTGTACAGCTCATTTGAAAATGATTGATTCACAAGCTATAATTGTTAGCAAGCTATGGAGAGAGGTGATATGAGCCAGATGGTTAGCTTGATGAAATTGATTCAAATGTTACTCAAAAAATGGGCAAATGCATTGATTAAGCTTGATTGGCAGATCTACTTTCTGCCCTGGGAATCTTGCAGTGCTGGCCAGTGCTGGCCAGTGCTGTTCCAAAAAAAAAGGTTTTGCCGAATAAATATCTTTTTAAAACATGAATCTTGTCAAGTTACATTACTGTTCATGTGAATAAACTCTATATCATCTGTGAATTTGCTTGCTTCTGCATGAAATAATCTACAACTACTGTCTTTACAAATAAGCATTGCTTTCTTTACCATACAATAGCTATCCAGCATTGCAATAATCAACAGTAAGATCTTCGATTTAATAAAACAAATAGCTGTATCACACACATATATATATATATATATATATATATAAATACATGAATGAAAAACACTTTAATATGTATAGTTGGAAATAACTTCACATAACTTATGTATTATTCAATCCACAGTTGTTACAATTATTTAGACCATGGCTAAATTTGCCAGATGGACTTGAAACCATCTGAATAATAACTCCTGTGATTATCTTCTGGTCCATAGAAAAAAGCACATCGCATGGGAGCAACACCAGCTGTATACTAGTGCTGTTAAAAATTAAGTTCATGATTTCCAGAATATAGTTCTACTAACATAAATTGAAGTTAAATTAATAAATGTTAATGTTAAAATAAGTCTTCACTTTTTTATGTATTAAAACACATATGCCTAGATTACGAGTCTTGCGTTAGCCTTAAAAAGCAGCGTTGAGAGGTCCCAACAATGCTTTTTAACGCCCGCTGGTATTACAAGTCTGGCAGGTACAGGTGTACCGCTCACTTTTTTTCCACAACTCGAGCATACCGCAAATCCACTTACGTAAATTGTGTATCCTATCTTTTTAATGGGACTTGCATAATGCCGGTATTACAAGTCTTGGAAAAAGTGAGCGGTAGACCCTTTCCTGTCAAGACTCCTACCGCATTTAAAGGTCAGTAGTTAAGAGTTTTATGGGCTAACGTTGTAGCATAAAACTCTTAACTAAAGTTCTAAAAAGTACACTAACACCCATAAACTACCTATTAACCCCTAAACCGAGCCCCCCCCCCACATCGCAAACACTTAAAAAAAAATGTAGCCCCTAATCTGCCGACCGGACATTGCCGCCACTTCAATAAATATATTAACCCCTAAATATATTAACTCCCACCTCGCAAACATTAGTTAAATGTTATTAACCCCTAATCTGCCATTCCTAACATCGCAGACACCTACCTACATTTATTAACCCTTAATCTGCCACCCCCAACGTCGCTGCAACTATATTAAATGTATTACTCCCTAAACCTGAGTCTAACCCTAACCCTAACACCCCCTAAATTAAATATAATTTAAAATAATCTAAATAAAATTACTACAATTAACTAAATTATTCCTATTTAAGACTAAATACTTACCGATAAAATAAACCCTAAGCTAGCTACAATATAACTAATAGTTACATTGTAGCTATTTTAGGGTTTATTTTTATTTTACAGGCAACTTTGTATTTATTTTAACTAGGTACAATAGTTATTAAATAGTTATTAACTATTTAATAACTTCCTAGTTAAAATAAATACAAATATACCTGTAAAATAAATCCTAACCTAAGTTAGTTATATTGTAGCTATCTTATGGTATATTTTATCGGTAAGTATTTAGTTTTAAATAGGAATAATTTATTTAATAATTGTATTTTTATTTAGATTTATTTAAATTACATTTAAGTTAGGGGTTGTTAGGGTTAGACTTAGGTTTAGGGATTAATAACTTTATTATAGTGGCGGCGACGTTGAGGGCAGCAGATTAGGGGTTAATAATTGTAGGCAGGTTGCGAGGACATTGGGGGTAATAACTATAATGTAGGTGTCGGCGATGTTGGGGGCGACAGATTAGGGGTTCATAAGTATAATGTAGGTGGCGGTGGTGTCCGGAGTGGCACATTAGGGGTTAATAATATAATGTAGGTGTCTGCGATGTTGGGGGCGGCAGATTAGGGGTTAATAAGTGTAAGATTAGGGGTGTTTAGACTCGGGGTTCATGTTAGGGTGTTAGGTGTAGACATAAAATGTATTTCCCCATAGGAATCAATGGGGCTGCGTTAGGAGCTGAACGCTGCTTTTTTGCAGGTGTTAGACTTTTTTTCAGCCGAATCAGCCCCATTGATTCCTATGGGGAAATCGTGCACAAGCACGTTTAGCCAGCTCACCGATACCGTAAGCAGCACTGGTATTGAGGTGAGATGTGGAGCTAAATTTTGCTCTCCGCTCACTTTTTTCCGGCTAACGCCGGGTTTAAAAAAACCTGTAATACCATGGTTACTGTAGGTGAGCGGTGAGCATATACTGCGCGTTAGCACCACAAGTCTTACCGACAAAAACTCGTAATCTAGCCGATAGTTATATGCACTAAAATGTTTAGGTGAAAAGGTGATACTATACAACACAAGGAAATTCCATTTTTGCAAATAGCCTCTGACTGACGTCATTATTATACTCCACCCTCCCCCCACTTATTGCATTGAAAGCTAAATTTCAGTGCTACTCATGCAAATTATATGCTGTTTAATGCATTTTCATATAATACCTTTGTTAGTAGTTAATCCAAATATTATCCAAAAAATTATTTTATAGGCAGCTTATGAAAAGCAAGATTGTCATTTTTATTTTATTTAAAGTTTTACAATGAAACAAGTATTTGTACATTCACCATTAAACATAGTAACTGATATTAGTACATATTGTTTTTGTTATTCTGCACCATTTTGTACCTCTTGCAGACATTTTTTACAAATTAAACATCTAAACACAAAGGCCTGATAACCAAACACTCACAGGTGTGGAGAGAAATCAAGCAAAATATTTAGGGCTTTTTCTGAGCATCATTTGTAATTTATGTGTCTGTTTCACATTCAGAACCCTGGGTAGCTAGATGAAGAGCCAGCAAGATAAAATTTGCAGAGAGCTTTAAAGTGAATGTAAACTTTGACGAATGTGTGCCTGGTTTTTAAAAATCCTATTAAAAGCAGGGGCACTTTCATTCATCAAAGTTTACATTTCAGCGGTTTTGTTAAAATACTTGTTTTCTTCTTGAAAGCATGGCCTCAGGCAATGTTTGCTCTGGGTGGGAAGCCGTGATTTGAGGAAGCCGGATTCTTTATTTCTGACATAAGAGAGTCTGGCATTCAAGAAGAAAAGGTAAGTATTTTAACAAAACCGCTGAAATGTAAACTTTTATGAATGAAAGTGCCCCTGTTTTTAATAGGATTTTTAAAAACCGGGCACACATTTGTCAAAGTTTACATTTACTTTAAGTCATCAGGCCATAAGTAATCTTGCTTCCAGAACAGCTTATGGCCTTGATATAAATGTGATATATTACAGGAAAAAAACAAACAAATTAAATTACTGTAATCTTACCGATGGTACATTCTCAACTTTACAGATGCATTCTTATCTCAAAGGAATGAAATGATAACACACAATGATAAAGATTAAACACTAATTCAAAACATGTCACAGTTCTACTTCCATTTGCACAATGAACAATCAATACTAATTTTATTACAAGACCAGAGACTCATATTTTGCTTTCTTTCCTTTACTACTTAAATGCAGTTTTAAAAGTATACATAAATAAATACAAATAACTGTCAATATTTAAAAAAGACAGTAAAAACAGAGTACAGATCAATGACCAATAGCAATGGAGAACTGATTATACCAAAACAAAGTAGCCAATCAGGTTGACAATATAACCTATAAACTGTCCAATATACAGCAACAAATCCTCTTTCTTTTACTGCTTCAGGAAGATAAGTATTGTACTCAAGTGTTAATAAACATTTTCTTGTTATTGTTAATTTCTTTATTTGTTTATATATTTTATTACACTGTTTTGATTTGTTTTCATTCTGTTTTGATTATGGCAATATAGTCCGTTTTTGTTATTGTCCCTTTTTCATTGGTTAAATATTTTTTCCCCTTTTTCTTATCTTATATGTTTTGTTCCACTCTCCGGTTTTGTTTTATCTTATATTCCTCTTTGTTTGACCCTTTGTGCTCTTTTAAATTTCGGCTGTTTTATTACCTGTTGCGCTGCGCCATTCCGACGTCCATCTTATGGTTGTCGGCCTCGGTGCACATGCGCAGTATTCATCCATTTTACTGTGTAGTTAAATGTCAATTTTTTCCCGCCCTTTTTACTTTATCAGCTGACTGCCGTCTGACTCAGTTGCGCTACAGAACAAAAGTATTTGTTAAAACAGTTATTCTCAAAACATTAATTTAATTAGTTTTACTGGTCTCTGTCTCCATCTTTGGACCAACTTTATTATTAACTTTCTAAAGTTTTATAATTATTTTCTCATTGTTTGCTCACATTCTTTGGGGTCAATTTTAAAATATATTTATAAATACATATATAAATATTTTATTGGTTTTATTATTATATTTAAATAGTATTCCTTTTTAAATAGTACATATTTAAAAATAGTTTTATTATTATATTTATTCTCAGTATGTCTCAAACTTCAGATTTAAACCATTCACTTAATTCTGAAGGTGTTCAAAAAATGATTGACATTTCCATGAACTCAATGCTGGAAAAAAATAACCTTTTTAATTGATAAATCCTCTAAAAAGGCTATAAAAAGGAAAAAAGACCAATTTCAAGTGGTATTAAGGCAAGTAAGAAATTGGTTAAGAAATCTCACCATCTTGTCTCTGGCTCTGCTGTTCCTTGCAGGAAAGGAAGAAAAACACCTGCTATTTCCTCTACTCCCAAGAGGTCACTAATGGGAGAGGCTTTGGCCAATGATGAAAATGTTGAGGTTTGCTCTGATACAGATTTTAATTCCGATTCCTCTCTGGATTTGGTTAAGTCTGAAGATTATTTATCTCATTCTTCATCGGAAGATTCTTCGGCTTCTCCGAAGATTAAAAAATTCAAAAAGTATTTGAAAAAATCCAAACATTTGGATACTAAAAAAGTGAATTTTTTTGACTGTCTAGGTAACCCTAGGTTTAATTCGGATGATTTGCATCATCCTAGATCTGCAAAGTGGTACCCTTTGCAGATTTTATTGATTTCCAGCTTCGCCAACCTTTAAAAAGGGATTCTAGAAATAAAATGAGGGCAGAATGCCCTAGACCGATTCTCCCAAACAATGCAAGTTCTACCCCTGAAGTTGATCCAAAAATGTTAAAATTTATAGGGTCCCCAGGATTTAAACTCAAAAAAGGGATGGATAGGGCATGGGAAATTTGTCAGGACAAAATGTTAGATACCATTGGCCCCTTAGCAAAACTTTTTTATTTGTCTGAACAAGCTGTGTATGATAATACTTTGTTAGACCCGGTAATTGTCAGAGAATGGCTTCAGAGAATGCTCAGCTTTTTAGGGAATGCCAATTCAGCAATGTACACTGAGCGCAGATGCAATATCCTTAGAAGAATTGACCCCAGAGTGTGTGATTTTGCAATAAATGAAATTCATACGGATACAAATGGTCTTTTATTTGGAAACACTTTTATCAAAGAAATAAACAGTTATGTAAATACTTTTTCCAATCTAAATAAAGTGAGAACATCCATGAAAAAGATCTTTTATCAAGATCGTTTTTTTCTGAACAGGCTGGGAAAGGTAGAGGCCGCTTTCCCGGCCGTGCTTCATACCCAAATAGGTCTCAATTCTCTAGTCAACAATTCCAACCTCAAAGACAATATCAAAATCCAGTCTCCTCAGGCTTCTTCCCATCCAGAGGAAGATTTTGGAACCCAAGACTTCAGCGTTTGAGGCAAAGATCCCGCACCCCTCAAGGTAAATCTTTATTTTCTTCCTTCTCAGATTTCAATCCAAAACATAGTAGGAGGCAGATTATCTCTCTTCACACGCAATTGGAACCTGATCACTACAGATCAATGGGTTCTTCACACTGTTTCAGGTCTTTTTATAGATTTTATTTCTCCTCCATTTTAAAATTCTCTTCCTCTTCCAATAAAGTTTTCAGTTTCAGACAGAAATTTGGTTCATAACGAAATTTCAAACCTTTTATCAAAACAAGCAATAGAGCCGGTTTTAAATCCTCAAAATTGTTTTCTCAGCAATCTCTTTCTCGTAAAAAAAGAAAAATGGCCAATTTTGCCCAGTTATAAATTTAAGATCTCTAAATGCCTTCGTTGTCTATCAACATTTCAAAATGGAAGGTATCCATATTCTCAGAGATTGCCTTCTAGACAACGATTTCTTAGTCAGATTAGATCTGACAGATGCGTATCTCACTGTTCCTGTAGCTCAAGAACACAGGAAATTTCTCACTTTTGTTTGGGAAGGAAAGATTTGGAGTTTCACTTGCATGCCTTTCGGCTTATCTTCAGCTACTTGGATCTTCACCAAACTAATGAAACCTATAATTACTTGGCTTCACCTTCAAGGCGTTCGTCTCATCTATTTAGACAATATCTTGATTATGAATCAGAACTCTGTCGTTCTACATTCTCAACTCCATCTTACTATATATATTCTGGAAAATTTAGGTTTCTTAGTCAACAAAGAGAAGTCAGTTCTTTCACCAACCAAATCTCTAACCTTTTTAGGTTACCAAATAGACACATTGAATTCTACACTCAGCCTACCCAGAGAGAAAATTGTGAATATCAAGAAAGAGATTTCAAAAACTCTTTCTTTATCTTTGGTTCCAATCAGGAATATAGCCAGAATAGTTGGGTTACTCTTATCCTCTATTCAGGCTATTTTCCCTGCTCCTCTTCATTACAGGGACCTTCAACATTTAAAAATTTTTCATCTTCAGAAAGGTCTTTCATATTCCCACTTAATTCTTCTTTCTTCAGAAGCCAAAGAGGAACTTTTGTGGTGGCTCTCCCATATAAAAGCTTGGAACGGGAGAGCCATTTTTGGAAAAACTCCGGATCTAATTATAGAATCCGATGCCAGTTGTTCGGGCTGGGGAGCTCGTTGTGATCCTTCAATCACAGGAGGAAAATGGTCTTCAGAAGAAAAACGTTTTCATATCAACTGCTTAGAACTTTTGGCAGGCTCTTTTGCAGTCAAGAGTTTTGTCAAAGATTCTTTTCCTGTGTCCATTTTACTCAGAATGGACAATATTTCTGCAGTTCACTATTTGAATAGTCTCGGTGGTACAAAATCTAGAGATTTATCGATTATTATGAAAGATTTCATTCATCTTTGCTTGGACAGAAATATTTCTGTCAGAGCAGAATATATTCCAGGTTTATCCAAAGTCGCAGCGGATTGGGGTTCTCGGTATCTGACAGATTCCAGCGACTGGAAACTTCATCATCAAGTTTTTCATTCGCTTCAATCTCTCAGAGGTCCCTTTTCGATGGATCTGTTGGCTTCGAGACTGAATTTTCAGATTCATCCATATTTCAGTTGACATCCAGATCCAGATGCTTTGGCGATCAATGAATTTCTCCACCCCTGGCCTCTTCAGACAGCTTATGCATTTCCCCCATTTTCAATAATTCAGAGAACCATATCGGCAGTCCGTCGGGATCTCCTTTCAATTTTCCTAATCACTGCCCTTTGGCCATCTCAACTCTGGTACCCATCTCTTCTAGAATTGTCTGTCAACCATCCTGTTCTTCTTCCTGTTTTTCCCCTACTCTTGTCAGATCCAGAAGGTCATCCTCACAATCTTATCCTTCAAGGATCTCTTCGTCTCATAGCATGGTCAATTTTGGGCAATCTTCATCTCTCCAGGGTTTATCACAACAAGCTAAGGAACTCCTTAAAGACTCATTGGCCCCTGGGACCAAAAAATGCTATTTTTCCGCATGGACCAGATGGTCTAGCTCACGGGTGTCAAACACAAGGCCCGCGGGCCGAATCCGGCCCACCAGACCTCGTCATGTGGCCCGTGTAGCTGCCGCCGGCTGCCAGCCTTCACCTTTTTATTCTCGCTTTTTTTTTTTGACACAAGAAAGCCGCCTCTTCAGCGCATGCGCGGCAGCCTACAAGCCAGAGAACGTCTGCCCTCTAGCAGCGCCGGCCGTTCTACACAGGAAACCTCCACTTGTTTTTATATTGAGCGCATGCCATCCTGTGATGTGACACATCCAACGGCTGCCTGAACCCCCTGAACCCTTCTCTCCTGTACTGTAAGTACATATGATGTATGTGGGAGGGGGTCTGCTTATTAGGGGGGGTCTGCTTATTATTCTGTTTAAAAGTCTGAGCGGTAAACTGGGTCTGCTTATTAGGGGGGGTCTGCTTATTATTCTGAGTGGTAAACTTTGGATATACTGACCACTTCCGTGTCACTTTACAGTGGTATAGGGACCATAAACTACAATCAAATAACCCAAAAATGTCCAAGAAAAGAAAAGTTGATGCAGAGGGAAGGCAATTTCAGCAGAGATGGGAAAGTGAATACATGTTTGTGATTAATGGAGACAAGCCGGTATGTCTTATTTGCTATGAGGCAGTGGCAGTGATGAAGGAATACAATTTACGCTGGCACTTTGAGACCAAACATGGAGCCAAATTTGCTAACCTTAGCCACCAGGAAAAGCAACAAAAGGTCCAAGAATTAAAAGGTAGCCTGCATTCTCAACTGAATGTTTTTGAAAAAATGACAGCAAAAAATTATGCAGCAGTGAAAGCCAGCTATCTTGTGGCTGAAGAAATTGCGCGAGCTTCAAAGTGCTTTTCAGAAGGTGCATTTGTAAAGCAGTGTATGCTGAAGGTATGTGAACAGGTGTGCCCTGAGCAGAGACAGGCTTTTAACAATGTCAGCTTGTCAAGAAACACCATCACAGACCGAGTCAGGGACCTAGCCTGTAATCTTAAAAGAAAGTTGGCTGAAGAGGCATGCAGTTATCTGGCATTTTCATTAGCTGTTGATGAAAGCACTGACAATACTGATACAGCTCATCTAGCTATTTTTGTAAGAGGTGTGAAGGAAGACTTGTCTGTCAGTGAGGAGCTCTTGGATGTGGTCGCCATGTATGGGACAACAACTGGGAGGGACATCTTCAATGCAGTGGATGAATCCGTGAATAAAATGAAATTACCTTGGGAAAAGTTGGTGGGCCTTACTACTGATGGCGCTCCAGCAATGTGTGGAGAGAGAAATGGCTTGGTTGGACTGTTAAAAGAGAAAAGTAATTGCCACACGCCGCTGATAACTTATCACTGCATTATCTACCAAGAAGCTCTGTGTGGCAAGGTTCTGCAACTGGATAACATAATGTCCACAGTCACGAAAACAGTGAATTTTCTGCGTGCACGGGGTCTGAATCATCGTCAGTTCCAACAATTTTTGAAGGAGGTGGGCATGGAACATACAGATGTGCCATACCATACAGAAGTAAGGTGGCTGAGTAGGAGCACCATTCTCAAGAGATTTTTTGAGCTTTTGGAAGAAATTACTCTTTTTATGCAAAGTAAAGGGAAGCCCTTGTCAGAACTGTCAGATCCAAACTGGCTGTGCGATTTTGCCATGTTGTGTGACATAACAGAGCATCTCGCCCAACTGAATCTGAGGCTGCAGGGCCGCAAACAAGTCATAACCTCAATGTATGAGGCAATAATAGCTTTCCAGGAGAAACTGCGCCTAAGGAAGTCACAGCTTGAAAAAGACAGTCTTTCCCACTTTCCTATCTGCCAGAGCATCTCAACCTCATTCCCAGGTACTTTTTCATGTGCTCGATTGGGTACCAAAGTGAATCGGCTGATTGATGAATTCAATCAACGCTTTTCTGACTTTAAAGAACAAAACTTAACCTTTACCAGCTTTGCCAATCCCTTCAACATCGATGTTGACAGTGCACCACATCGCCTTCAAATGGAATTAATAGAACTTCATAGCAACAGCAGCCTGAAAGCGAAGTTCCAGGATGTGACAGTCGACGACTTTTACCGTCTCCTCCCCTCTGCTTTGATGCCACAGCTCTGACTTCAAGCTGCACATGTTCTGTCCATGTTTGGGAGCACCTATCTATGTGCACAGATGTTTTCAGTCATGAATCTGAACAAGACCAAGCTCAGATCACACATCACTGATGATAACCTCCATGCTGTTTTGCGGATTGCTACAGCACAAGACCTAACGCCAGACATCGATGGACTGACCTCAGGGAAACGATGTCAGCCATCTAGTCAGAAAAGTAAAAAAAAAGTTAATGCCTTGTGTTTGCCATATGTGTATAAACAGTGTTTGGCAATATTTGTATGTTTAAAAAAAAATTACTGTCTGTTACCAAAAATCATTTTTCAATAAATTGTACAATTATTGTACATTTGAATATCTACTTGCCATTATTCTGACTATGTTTCTGCTTTCAGAGCTAGTTATTACTTACATTATTACAAAAACAGTAATAATTGAATGCAGTGACAATAATTTATGATAATAAAGAGTGGACACATAGTCCTACAGATACAACCCGCCCTTTGAGGGTGATCAAACTGCTGATGCGGCCCCAGATGAATTTGAGTTTGACACCCCTGGTCTAGCTGGTGCATGGAAAGAAGTTTGGATCCCCTTTCAGTTGATATAATTTATATTATTAATTTCCTTACATCACTTTTTGATTCAGGATTAGCTTACAGAACTATCAATGTTTCTAGATCTGCCATTTCTGCTAAGTATTCTTTTATTAATAATTTTCCTGTGGGTCAACACCCTTTAATTTGCAAATTAATTAAAGCAATTAAACTTAAAAGACCTCCGGCTCCTAAATATTCTTCTTTTTGGGATGTTGACCTTATATTTTCTCTTTTTAAGTCTTAGCCTTCAAATGAATTTTTATCCTTGAAACAACTTTCTGCTAAATTAGCTACCCTTTTGTGTTTAATTTCTTTTCGTAGAATTTCTGATGTCATAGCTTTAGATTTTAATTCTAAACGTTTTACTCCTGAAGGTGTTACTTTCTTTATCTCTAAAATAACTAAATCTTTTTCAACTTCTATATTCTATCCTTATTTACCTTCTGAACCTCTTCTTTGTGTGGTTGTCTCAAAGAGTATGAACGCAGAACTTCTTCCTTTCGTACTTCTGCTTCTAATCAACTTTTGTTATGCTTTATTCCTCCTCATTATCATGTGTCTTCTACTTCTATAGCCAGGTGGGTTAAATGGGTTATGAGTGAAGCAGGTATTGATGTATCTTTTTCCACTCACTCTGTTAGAGGATCAGCCGCTTCTAAAGCATTTTTGAAAGCTGCTACCCTTCAACAAATTTTGGATGCAGCTGACTGGTCTTCTGATTCTAATTTTATTTTAAACCCATTGAACATGCCTCGCTTAACTTATTTTGTAGCAAAATATGAGTCTCTGGTCTTGTAATAAAGTTCGGATTATCCTAAATTATGAAGGTATAATCTAGATTTTATTAAAGACACAGAGACGAGTATTTTCCCTCCTCTGTTTTATATTTTTATATTTTCCCTCCCTTTATTTGTATTATTATATTATTAATCTTTTTATTATACATTTGTTTTAGTTACCAACCAATAACATGGATATCCTTCTAAGTGGTTTTCTCCCTTCTCATCTGTGTGAAAAGACGAAACTTCAATCAAGTTTTCCCCATCTTATGCAGATTGCCAGTGGTTCATCAATCTCTTCAGCTGAGCTGGATATTTCTTTGTGGATGTTCTTCTTCCTCAAGTTTTTACTCTTCAGTTTTTTCTGTTGCCTTTTCATCTGGAGTTATTTCTTCAAAATAGACTTTATGTTTCCTTCATCAGATGCCAAGAAAGAGGATTTGTTGCTGTATATTGGACAGTTTATAGGTTATATTGTCAACCTGATTGGCTACTTTGTTTTGGTCTAATCAGTTCTCCATTGCTATTGGTCACTGATCTGTACTCTGTTTCTACTGTCTTTTTTAAATATTGACAGTTATTTGTATTTATTTATGTATACTTTTAAAACTGCATTTAAGTAGTAAAGGAAAGAAAGCAAAATACTTGTCTCTGTGTCTTTAATAAAATCTAGATTATACCTTCATAATTTAGGATAATCCGACTTTTCATGTGATATCTGTTTAACTGTCAGGCCACAGAATATTTTAACATGATTGTGTTTGTTTTCACCAAAATGTGAATATCTTCTATGGGGAAATACCATCTGTATAGTTCAACTTCTGAATTCATCTTTGGAGGAACTTAGTCAAGCTCTGTTAGTTTGCCTTGCCTGTGTTGATTGTTAGGCTCCAGTATGTATAATGATAAACTAGTCTGCCTGGTCTCTTAAATATAAATATACATAAAAAGTTAAGATATCAGTCCAGATAGCAGCAAAAGCAAAATCAAAATCGGAAGTTATTGCTTTGCTGCTAGGATTCCCTACCTTGAGATATTGCTACTTTCTTGTTGATGTTCGTTTCACTGAAAATAATGAGCTTTCTCAAGGCTAATGGTCTTATCAGACCTGTATTTTGGGGGCAATAATAAGCATTTTCTGCTTATTACACTGTAAAGTATTCTTCACAAGTGCTTATATTGGGAAACAATAAAATCCCTTATAATGGGCCAGATAACAAGTGATGCAGAATTTTTTTTTACCTTAAGCATTACCTGCGATCAAAGTAAAAATTTTGCCCGGCCGTATTAGCGCGCATATCACAAGTTGAAAGTAAAAAGTTAGTGCGTGAGGAAAGACTTAGGTGCGTTAACTTCAGATATTGCGAGCACGCTAAATCCCTCTCCCCATAGACTTCTATGGGGCATGCTTTAGAATGCCTTTTTAGTTATCGCTTGCATACTTACATGATACTGCGCAAAGATCAACAGTGCTAAAGACGAATGTGTTGTGCAATAGGAATACTTTAAATTCCTTTGTTCTTCACTAGAACAAAGTGTTCTTTTTATTTTTAAATAGATATTTATATATATATATATATATATATATATATATATATATGTAGAGAGAAGGGAGAGATGATAATTATTAAAATAGAATCTCCTGGTCTGATATGACCTTTCATGACTGTCACCACGCTATACATTCTCTCAGTTCAGCAACTTCCTTTTTCTATACAGCTGTTCTCTTTCCCACAACCCCTAGTTGATGTTGCTAACTGGTATGCACTTATTTTTGTTAATGTATTAACAATTATTTAATTTGTTATGGTATAAAATATTAAAACATACTGCACTGGGGTCAGAAGTGACGAGCAACATTTTGGTCTGACTAGTAGCTGAGGACTTGACGTTTTGAATATATATACACACACATATATACATACATACATAATACAGTATCTGGATGGTGGATCTTGGTAAGGCATGTCTTGTAATTGTCTTCATGGTCTAACATCAGGCTAAAGAGACTATTTGTTTGCATTTTGGGCCAGACTACATGTGGTGCGCTAACAGTTATGTGTGAGCGATATTGGATTTATCGTGGCTGATTGCACGTGTCAAATATAGCTCTTGTATAACAATTTGAAAGTCAACGAGATCGCTTGAGCACAATTGAAATTAACACACGTTTGGATATCGCAAAATCAGAGCTCTGGTTAACTGTTTTGTGAAACAAGAAAAGTGCCACAAAGCACATTAAAAATACATTTAAAAGTACAGTTACACTCATAATAACAATACCTAATAAAAATTATTAAAAAAAATTGCACACAAAAGTTACAAGGGCTCAAAGATATGAGGTCTCAGGTGTTATAAAAAAAAAGCAGGCAAAGGTCTTTAACATTGAGTTACATACCCCAAGGCAGAACATGCTGTGATTTGAGATGTCATTGCAGAAAATGCAGCATGTCTGCAGAAAAAAACGAGACACATGCAGGAACTGTTAACGCTTTAGTTTGCAGTGGTGCTCCACGTCAGGCTGTTCTCTTCAAACAGCGCTGTTCTCTGACTGCACTGTGTAAGTTTTCCTTATCATAATGCAGCCAGAGCTAAGTGGAGTTTAAACAGTGCTAGCACATTGATTGATGACTATTTCTCAGCCTTCCCAGTCTGCAAAGTGACTCCTGTACATAAGACATTAATGTGAGCAATGCACCTTTATTCCTATGTTTTTACCTTATAATTATGTGATGTTAGACTAAGAGCATAGGAAACAAATGTATTTAAGAGACATTTTAAAACCTTATGTTTAGTGTAACAGCCTAATTTAAAATTGAATTTCATTTCAAAATGACCTGCAGAACATTTTTCACTAAAAAAAATCTCATCACAGAAAGTGAAAAAAAAGTTCCCACTTCTAGGCATTGATATACATGTATAAATATGCATGTGTATGTTATAATTTATTTTAATGTGTTTTGAATGTGTTTTGTGCAACTTTAAAAAATCCTTACAGTTTACTTCAGGTTAAAAGTTGTGCGAAATATTCTAGCACAGTTTTGGCTTTCGATTAAGCGCAAGCTATAACTTTCAACTTGTAATAACAGGCATAGATTGTGCTCAAGCAAAGTTGCTTTACAGTGGACTTTTAATATTGAGTCGCATGCTAATGTTAGCGTGATAGAGCGATACTGCTTCTTGTGTCTTCTGCTATCATTAGCGCACCACTTGTAAACTAGCCCATTGCTGGTATTTTTAAGGTTCAGGTCAAAGATGAAAAAAAAAACTTTTTTTATAGAAATAAAGATGCTTATTATGGTCAAGCTTCTAAGTATAGTGGAATCTTATAATAAAAAATGATCAATTCAAATCAGTTCTAGCAGCTTTAGTTCCTGATTTATGCTGGGTAATTATTTTTTTCCAGAAAAGGTGGCAACCCTAATTAGCACAAATGCCATGTACACACCCGAGACCAAGAAGTCCACTCATCAAAAGCTTTCTGATCACTTTGACAGCCAAAGCAGGATTAAACCAGAAATTATGAATTTCTCTGGGATTGCGTAACCCTTTTTATGAAATGCAAACATGTTACTGTTAAGATTTTAAACTGTTAAGGATTGCACATATTGCTATTAATGTTTAACCTACCAGATGCACGAGCAGTAGAATTGTCTCCTTTTTCATTTTAATTTCCTAAATACTAATCAATTTTATATATACAGTTTTCATTCAGTGTAAACTTCCTAAACAACGATATTGTCTTTAACTGAACAAATCTATTAGTTTAATTAGGTCACCAATTTATAATGACTAATTTCTTGAAATAAAAATACATGCAAACTATTTATAGGAATACCATGTTAATGTTTTAACGATTTTAGTAAATGTTTATATATTTTTTTTTTTCCTTTTTGGTAATTCCTTTAAAAATAATAATTCAGTTTAATTATATTATACCTTGCTAGAAGGTTGATGCTCTTCATGACTTGTTGGCCATTTAGGTACTATGATATTAGTTCCCCTCTAGTTTAGTGAGTAAACCAAGGATATGAAATCCAGTCTCATTAAAGGGACAGTCTACCATAGAATTGTTATTGTTTTAAAAGATAGATAATCCCTTTATTACTCATTCCCCAGTTTTGCAAAACCAACACAGTTATATTAATGTACTTTTTACCTTTGTGATTACCTTGTATCTAGGAACCTTCTTCCAGCCCCCTGATCACATGACTGTGACTGTTTATTATCTATTGTCTTAAATTTAGCAGTGTATTGTGCTAGATCTTAAATAACTTTCTGTGCCTGAACACAGTGCTATCTATATAGCCCACGTGTACTTTCTGTCTCTTTGTGTTGAAAAGAGATTTAAAAAGCCTGTGAAGACTTAGAAATTAGCATATGAGCCTACCTATGTTTAGTTTAAACTAAGAATACCAAGAGAAAAAAAGCAAATTTGATGATAAAAGTAAATTGGAAAGTTGATTCAAATTAAAAGTCCTATCTGAATAATGAAAGTTTAATTTATACTAGAATGTCCCTTTAAGATTAGTGGTATTGTAGTCCACTATTACTTATTTTTATACATTCCTTAGCTCTGTATTAGTTTGCAGGGTCTTCATTATCATTTAATAGTTTGATTCTCCGTTTCCTGTTCTGTCCTAACCTTTTTCCTCAGTCTTTACTCTATCTGGTTACTGGTCTTTATTCAAAAGTGCTGACATTACTGTTTACAGGCAGCATTGCCAAGAGTAGACGTGCACAGCGGAAAAATTTGTTTCGGTTCATTTTGGACCGATTCAGATTTTTTTCAAATTTCGTTTCGGATCGATTCGAATTCGAATACATTCTAATGTATTCGTTTTGGATTCATTCGGATTTGAATAAATTCGGATGTATTCATTTCAGATTCGTAAATTCGGAAGTTCGGTATGTGTTATGTTGATTTAGATGATTCCAAGTTACACAAATGGAATATTTCACTGTTCTATCTCATTAAATTTAATTTTTATACTGAATTGTGATTAGTTCGGATTTATTCATTACAAATGCATTCAAATTAGTTTAGTTTCGTTGCTAGGGTAATTCCGAAATTTGAATCGATTTGAATCTCCGAATTTGGCGAATTCGTCCGAATTTCGATTCAGAAATAAACGAAATGCACATGTCTAGCCAAGAGGTTTTTTTTCTATACATCACAATGGGTGGCGATGCTGGTGAAATATTCCAAGCAGCATCGGCACCGACATTGGCTATGTAAAGTAAAGGATTCCTTTTATATATATAGCACCTAGCCTAATAAATATACCTATGTACCCCTAAACCGACACAACCGATGACCGCAAACTAACCTTAACCTATTTACCCCTAAACGCCACAGCTCCCAGTGCAAAATTACCCTACACTACTTAACTACCTAACAGCCAAACCACCAAGACCCCTAACCTAACACCCCCTAAGTTACACAAAATAATAAACACTAATATTACACAAAATTAAAAAACACATTACCAAAAAAAAAAGAAAAAAAGCAAAATAAAAAATCTTATACTAACACTAAAACCTGAAAAGAGCATTTGATAGGGCATTGACTTTATACATGAATTTTGGTAGGACAGAGCCCTAAAGTGGACATAGCTATTTTACCCATAACATAAAACAAACCCTATTATAAAAAAAATCCTACATTAGGGCATTTGCTAGGGCAGTGCAGTGAAGTGAATATAGATATTTTGCCCTTAAAATAAAAATGCCCTGTTCTAAAAAAAATCCTAAGTTAAAAAAACCTTTCCTAAAAAAGATTGCAATGAAAAGTGCATTTGGTAGGGTAGTAGGTTCATAAGTCATAATTAGACATTCATTATTTAGACAGAGCATACAATTTTAAACAACATTCCAATTTACTTATATTAATTAATTTGCTTCCTTCTCTTATCCTTTGCTGAAAGGTTTATCTAGGTATGCTCAGGTGCAGCAATGAACCTAGGTCCTAGCTGCCGATTGGTGGCTGCATGTATATACTGATTGTCATTGGCTCACCCATGTGTTCAGTTGGAAACCAGTAGTGTATTGCTGCTCCTTCAACAAATAATGGGAGAATGATGCAAATTTGATAATAAACTGGAAAGTTGCTTAAAATTGTATGTTCTACCCAAATCATAACAGAAACATTAACCAGTTAACCAGAGCTCTGACACGACGCGAGTTAAATTTGGTTGTGCTCAAGCAAATGTGTTTACTTTTTTTTTTTTTTTTTTTTTAAATACTTTATTTCCAGCACTAGTCACAGCAACAATGAATGCAAATAGCGAAGATTCTACAGATTACAATATAAACACTGCAACCGTAACAGTACCGGGTTTTACAATACACTCCAATAATAAAGTTTTCCCTGAACTTCCCTTGACTTCTCTATACCCCTATCTATGATTTTCCCTTCCCCAACATCCTCGTACAACGTTAACTAAACATAGTGTCATAAACATTGATATATGGCCTGCCAGCACATCGTGTCTCTCTGTTGTAGATGATTAGAGAAAGCTCCATATCTCTTTATGGATTAGTGGCAGTCTTTAAGCAGTCTCTGAAAGCCGGTTGCCATCTCTGTATGAAAACAAAAATTCCTCTACTTATGGGAAAGCTGTTAACTACTAACTAGCAACGTAGATTATCCCCCTCTATTCCCTCTCCACCCTCCCCTTTCATCAACTGTAGTCTGCACTCCTCAGTTTCATCTCAGTCTCACCTCGAGGCGCCCCCCCCCCAGGTTCAGTCTGCTGTGTCTCACTTTCTTCTGTCTAGATAAGTATTGTCTTGTTAATGGAAGATGTTCCATTTTCCGTGTAATTGTGCTTCTAGTAGGTGCTCCGAGTCTTTGAATGGGTAGAGAATCTGTTTCTGGTGTGGTAAGTCTAAGCTATCAATAAGGGGCTCCCACTTGCTCAGAAAGTGTTTGGTCCGTAGTGTTATGTCTCCCTGTGTGTCTATCTGTTCATACACCATTTGTTGTTGCAATGCAAGTTTGAGGTGTGTTAGGTTTGGTGGGCTGGCTGACATCCATTGTCTAAAAATGAGTTTCCTAGCCAGTAGTATCACATTATGGATGAATTTGGCGTGTTTCATCATCTCTGTCTGGGAGTATAGGAATATTACCACTGTCAGCGTTAGTTCAAAGCTTTCCCCAACAATTCTTTCCACCCATCTTTGCATCATACCCCAGAATCTTGTGAGTTTCGGGCATCGCCATGTCATGTGTATAATGTCTGGATTAGGATGTGAGCATTTTGGGCATAGCCCCGAGGCTTCGGGGTCCCACTTGTGAAACATCCTAGGTGTTATATATGCGTTGTGTAACAACTTCATGTGGGATTCATGGATTTCATTTGATAGTGAGGCTTTTCTCACCCTTGCGATACTATGCTCAACAACCTGATCTGCGGTTGCCTGTCCCATCAATGTGATAACAAAAGATATAAGGAGGGTGGTGCATATAGAACATGCACCACACTCCTAGGGGGCGCTAACAATAAGCAGCAAACAGTAAGCAGATATATACAGATAATTAAGAGAATATACAATAAACCTAGCACACTTATATCAGATTATTAGAGATGATATGCTCACAAGTGGACCCAGATGATATTGGTATAATCAAATAACAAAATGTCCACACAAAGAATAATCCAAAAGAAAGAAGGCAGCTCTCTGTCATAGGACGGTCATCCTGGTGTGGCGTGATCTATAAGAGAAAGAAGCACAGAGGCACCAACATGGCCTAGTAACGTCACGGCAGTCGGATCCAAAACATCAGCAGGATAGGAAATATACTCACAAGCGTAGCGCACCCAAATGGTGCTATTGTGGCAGCCTGGAACATCAAACAGTGGTCCAGCTCACTGGTGTCAAGGTTTGTACTTACAGGAAACAAAGCACCACCAGGTGCAATATCTCAGTCCACTGGGCGGCTGAGAGGTCCCAGTACTGCTGATATTGCACCTGGTGGTGCTTTGTTTCCTGTAAGTACAACCTTGAATCCTTTTTTATCTGGTGTATAAACATTACTGGGCTATGTGTGTGCCTTTTTTGCCCTTATAGGCATCATAGGATAGGCCCTTGCCAAGGATCATCTCTATCTGGCTGGAGACACCAGTGAGCTGGACCACTGTTTGATGTTCCAGGCTGCCAAAATAGCACCATTTGGGTGCGCTACGCTTGTGAGTATATTTCCTATCCTGCTGATGTTTTGTATCCGACTGCCGTGATGTTACTAGGCCATGTTGGCGCCTCTGTGCTTCTTTCTCTTATAGAGTGTCCCATCAATGTGTTCCAAGTGCTCTGAGTGTGGTCTCTAGTAACTGTATTGGGTTTTGTCTGTAGGGCCCTGTAAGTGTGAGCAATTGAAGTCATCCCTCCCCTGGTCAGCGACAGTAATCTGTAGACCTCACATCCGATGTCAGGCAAGTCTCCGGATCTCAGAAGGCCCTGTACATAGTGTCTCATCTGGAGGAATGCAAAGTGATGTGTGTTCGGTATATTGAACTCTGTCTGTAAGTCAATGAATGGCCTTATAGTTTTCAGATCCTCCGACAATACTTGTCGGAGGGTCGTAACTCCCCACCTCTCCCACTGCTTAAAGGGTTTGGTAGTAAAACCAGCCTGGAAGTCTGGGTTGCCTCGTAATGGGAGGTAGATTGTGTGTTTGTGTGGAACTCCCAAGGCCCCACAAATCTTCCACCAAGCTTTAATGGGGTGGAGGTAAAGGGTTGCATTCCCCGCTGCCCCAGCAACCTGTGCCCTGGTCATGTGTGTAAGCATTTTTAGAGACCACGGTGTGATGAGCTCCTCCTCCAATCCCCGATTGGTGAAGTTACCTTTGTCCAAAAGCCAATCCATCACATATTTAGCCAGAGCCGCCCAGTTGTAGTGCTCTATGTTTAGAAGCCCAAAGCCCCCCATCTCTGGTGCGCACGTCAGTTTAAGATAGCTGATTCTGTGTTTTTTCCCTTTCCATAGGAATTTTAAAATATCTTTGTTTAGGGCCTTGAGATCCTGTTTGTGTAGGAGCTCTGGGAGCATTTGTAGTGTGTATAGTAGTTTGGGAAATAATATCATTTTGATTAGCCCTACTCTCCCTGACAGTGTAAGCGGCAGAGTGGCCCAGTTTGAGAGTGTTCGTCGTAAATCCCTAAGAAGTGGTCCGAAATTGATGTCATACCACTGGGCGGGGTCTCTAGACAGAGTTATCCCTAGGTATTTAAATGTGTTGGCAACTATTTTAAAGTTATCTTGAAGTGGCACCGAGGGTCTATTGTTGTGCAGCCACAGTAACTCTGATTTCTCTTTGTTTATGCAGTATCCCGATATTTCCCCAAACTCAGTAATAATGCGCATTATATGTGGGATAGTCTTTCTAGGCTCACTCGTGTATAATATCATGTCGTCTGCGAAGAGAGATATGTGTAAGGTTTCTTTACCTATTTTTAGTCCCTCTGTATCCTTTCTGATCTTAATCGCTAGCGGCTCAAGTGCAAGGTCAAAGAGGATCGGAGACAGGGGGCATCCCTGTCTCATACCCCTCAGGAGCGGAAATGTCTTGGATGGAGTACCATTGACCAGGATCGCTGCGCAAGGGTCGTTATAGAGGGCACGTATGGCTGTCAGGAATTCCCCCCCCACCCCAAATTTCTCCAGTGTTGTAAACAAGTGGTCCCACAGTAACTTGTCGAATGCTTTTTCGGCATCCACAAGTATCAGACAAGCCTCGTCGTCTCTCCAGTCTCGGTCCTGTCTGTCCTTCCTCCAGTAGTGTGAGAGAACTGTTTGCAGCTTTCTCATGTTTTTGATGGAGGATCTGCCCTTTACAAACCCCGTCTGGTCCTCGTGTACTAATGAGGGGAGTATCTCTGCCAGTCTGATGGCCAAAATTTTCGTAAACAGTTTGTAGTCCGAATTAAGTAGGGAAATTGGTCGGTAAGATGATGTCAGTAATGGGTCTCTGTCTGGTTTGGGGATGATTGTCACATTTGCTTCCGTAAATCTGTTAGATAAGTTTGCTTTCCCTTCCATGATTGTATTGAACAGTAGTGTGAGTGTGTCTGCTGTTTCTTCCTTGACCATCTTATAAAATTCCCCTGGTAGCCCATCAGGTCCAGGGGTTTTCTCTAGGGGTAGCATGTCAATGGCCCTAGTGACTTCTCGGGGTTGAATTGGGGCATTTAGCTTACTTAATTGCTCCTCATCCACCTGTGGGAGCATTATGTCTTCCCAGAAGTTTTGTTTCTTTTCTGCTCTCACTTCCTGGGAGTTGTATAGATTTGAGTAGTAGTCTATGAAAGCTTTGTGGATGTCTGTTTCCTGTGTTAGTATTCTATCCTCCCTTCTGATGGCTGTTACAATGTTTGGTTTCCTATCTAGTTTGGTAATTTTCGCTAATAGCTTCCCTGTGCGGTTCCCATAGCGATAAAATTTGGCTTGCAGTCCGTTTTGAGCGTTTACTGATGTTTGTGTGAGGTGTGTATCTCTAAGGGCCTTCGTGTCTCTGTATTTAATTCTATTTTGGCCTGTCGGATGTCTGAGATACTGGTTCCTGGCATTTAGAAGTTGGCGCAGGAGGAGCTCACCCCTCCTCTTGCATGCTTTAGTGAGTTTTATCGCATACGCTGTCACTACCCCCCTCAGAACTGCCTTTGCTGCTTCCCAGAACAGGGATATGTCATTTAAGTGTTGAGTGTCAAGGTCCTTATATACTAGCCACTCCCCCAACAGGTGTTTTCGGAGATTTAGATCATGGTACAGATATGTAGGAAAGCTCCATCTATTGGACTTCCTCTGGGGTGTGTCAGTGCGCAACTCCAATGTAACTGGGGCGTGATCCGATATTGTTATGGGGTCTATTCTTATCTCCCCAACCCTGGGACATAGGAGTTTGGATACCAAAAAGTAGTCTATGCGGGAGAGAGTGGTTTTTGAGGGGTGCGAGCAAGTATAGTCCCGCCTCTCAGGATTTCTCTCTCTCCAGACATCTGACAAAGATAAGGTGTTTCTAAAGTTTTTCAGGATTAATGTCTCGCTCTTGGAACCTTTCCATGGTTGAATGTGATGTGTGTCACTGTTGGGATTGCGAAATCTATCAGCTGGCGTGTGTGGGGCTATATTATAATCTCCTCCTACTATAATAGGAAGGTCCGCAAATTGTATGAGCTGGCCCTGAAGGTGATTAAAGAACTGTCTTTTCCCTGTCTGGGGACCATATATCCCACACAGCACTAGTTGCTGTGCGTCTATTTGTACTCTGACCATCAGGTATCTACCTTCCACGTCAGTCACTGTCTGTGAGATAGTGTAGTTTAAACCTTTACGGAATAGGATTGCTACCCCTCTTGCTCTTTTCCTTTCATATGGGGTATAAAGTACCTCCCCCACCCAGCCCTGTTTGAGCTTCTGGTGTTCAATTCGTGAGAGATGCGTCTCTTCCAATATTGCTATATCGGTTTTTATGGCGTTAAGGTGTCTTAATATCGTCTTTCTTTTGATGGGGGAGGTCACCCCCCCCCCACGTTCCATATGGTGATTCTCATGGTGTTAGGGTGCTGTGGTAGCCTAGTGCTCTTATCAACTGTTGTCAGTGTGGCGGTGAGTGAGGTATATTGTATAGTTGTTTGAGGAAGTCAGAATGTACTGTACTTACTCACCCCTGCCGTCACCAAACTCCGTCCTCTTTTCCCCGGGGGCAGCGCCTCGAGGCCAGACGTGGTCTATCTAATGCTAAATAAAACAATTGACAGAATCTGCAATAAAACCGTTATTATTCCCCCCTCTTTCCTATCCCTTCCAACAATTTCAACAACCCACCAAGTGCTCTCAGCAGTGAGAGAAAGTCCCCTCCCCCCCCCACTTGTAAAGGATATAGATTATCAAGTCCTAGTCCTTAAGATATTTAACTCTTTCTCTGCTTCCTTTTGTAACCTCTGCCTCATATCTTAGTTTCACGGTTCAGGAGAGGCATTTCTTTGCTCTGGTACTTGTCGTCGCTCTCTCTCTCTTTGCAGGTGTAGCTTGAGTTGTTTTGGCGACTCGAAGAACAGTGGACCATTTGCTGTGTGTAGTCGCAGTCTTGCTGGGTACAGGAGGGCTGCTGTTCTGCCCTGTTCTATCAGTTGTTTGCAGTAGGGAGAGAATTATTTTCTTCTGGCTGCGACTGCTGCTGAGTAGTCTTGAAACAAGTATATTTTTTTGCCTTCATACTCCAGAGAAGCGCTTTTTCTGTAGGCTTGTAGAATTGACACCTTAGCCTGGAAGCTAAGATACTTCACCATGACCTGTCGTGGTTGATGATTCCCCTCTCCCTGTCTTCTTGGGTCTCCCACTCTGTGGGCTCTTTCTACTGTGCATGGAAGAGATGACTCGGGGACATGTAGCATCTTTGGTAGGATATTTTCTGCAAACTCTACTAGCCGTGAAGCCGGGAGTGATTCTGGTATACCTACTATCCGCAGGTTATTTCTTCTCGATCTGTTCTCCAGATCATCAATCTTTGCCCACATCCGGTCTGTCTGCTGTTGTAATAATTGAATGGTAGCTTCAGCTTCTCTATGTTGAGTTTCTCCTTCCGCCACCCTCTGCTCCACTTGATGTAGTCTGCCATTAAAGGATTTTACTTCTGCTGTAAGTGAATCCATACCTGTTTGCAATTGTTCAATCTTTGGTAGGAACAGAGCAGAGATCTGCGAGACAATTGGATGTGTGTCAGCAGAGTTAGAGTTCATCGCTTCTTCAGCCCCCACAGAGGCCTGTGGGGCCTCCACTTGGTTCTTTTTTTTCTCAGCATTCTTGAGTCTGCTCGCCATTGTTCCTGTTTGTTTAGTGTAAGAGTTGTAGTACTTTTGCATGCAGCTCAAGAGGTCTTTAGCTATGTTAACCAGCTATCTTGTATTTCAGCAGTTGTCTTGCTATATGGTTGCAGGGCTCATCTAATGCCTTCTGGGCCACAGAGTAGAGCTAGGACTAGGTTTAGTTCAATGATTAGTAAGTAGTAGGTGGGCAGGGGGGCCAGGGTCCACACACCCTAGCCCTGCATGTTGTTATGGGTGGTGTTCAGGAGAAGAGTGTCTTTAGGGGATCTGGGTATAGGATTCTCCTTTCCCCAGGGTGAATCTTGCCTCTCTGCCTATAGCCTAGGCTGTCAGTAGAAAAAGAGAGAAACCTCCCAAGGCCAGTGAATCTGTGGTTTAAGCAGGGAGAGGACAGCTCCACTGTGTTCGTTCAGTTATTTGGAGCAGTCTCACACTGTGCAAGTGCTTATTGGGCGTAGGAGTTTATGTGCTTTCCCCTTTCTATGTAAAGATTCTGTTCCCTTATGTGTCAGGCTCCCCTGCCTTGTGTTACTGGGGAATTCCTGTTTATTGTGCCGAGATTGCTGTACTGCTGCGCCAGTACCCAAGGGGTTAATGTCCAGCCTCTCAGTGTTAATCACACAACACAGAATCTTGCCCTTTTCAGGATCTCCCTGTCACCTTAGAGCTGTCTGTAGTTGATTACACAGCGCACCCCTCACTATTTACTAAGTGGCCTGTGTTAAGTGAGTAGTCTCTGGACCGGGGCCAAAATGGCGGCGTTTCCCGCCCTTGAACAAATTCTCCCTCCCGGGCTTATAGCTGTTCAGGGGCAATGACCTGTTTCTTACCGAGGAGCGGATGCTTGTCTCTTACTTTGGAGAGTTGTTTTCTACCACTCACAGTCTCTGTATGTCTGCTCGGCTGCTGCTGCAGCCTCCCTCCAACACCTCTGTCCTGCGGCTTCTGCGGCGGGGGGATCCGGTGACCGATCCCTTGCTGTATAGTGTCCGGGCAGATATAGAGTCTCCTGCCAAGGAATTCAGCGTATTTTAGGGGCGCTTAGATGTTTTTATTTGATGGTTAGGGAACCAAAAGCAGCGGAGCTCCTTACTCCGCTTCCATTCACTGCGCCCGCCCACCGGAAGTCAAATGTGTTTACTTTTAACTTGTAATACACGCACTATTTCCGATGCTTGCAAAGAACGGCAAAATACCCCTTATAGCTTGCACGCTACACTTAGTACTATACTCGTAATCTAGCCCCATGTTAGGTCCTTAAATGCAGGGGTTGCCTTTATCCAGGAAGCTTACTGGTTAGTATAAAATCCTATGCCTTTCTGGTCCCCATATTACCTGAGTGTCTTGGAAGCATCTTTTCTTGCTAACAGCAGAGGTTTGTTTATTCTATTTAAAAAAAAAAGTGATATTTGTACAAATACACACTGAGAATGACCCAAAAGTAGAAATCCTAAATCTAGGTTAGTAATTGAAGCAAGGTACCTTACTAATTGAGGGAGACTTTAATCTAGTCTGGGATCCAGTTTGTAATAAAAAATTGAAGAAGTGGAGATTGTTTAACCCTTATTTGATTTTATTTGCCTCTAAATTTTGTGAGGGAATAGTGCAATACAATTTGATATATGGTGGCGCTTTTCATCTGAGCAAGAAGAATTAGATTTTTTTTCACTTCCATGCACCAATCACATTTGAGAATTGATTATTTTGATTGACTTATTCCTGAACTGTTAAAGAATGACATATTTATACATGTGCTTGGACTGATCATATTGCTCTGTCTCTCACTATTTTCTGAAACTACTTTTAGACTTTTGTGGCGGTTTCCTCAATTTCTTTGGGAAGATCTGGAATTTCCAACATTTCTTAAAAAGTCTGTAAGGAATTTATTGGTAGTAATTAGAATGGTTAAACTTTGACTCAAGTATTCTGGGTGACTCTGAATGCCTATGTTAAGAACTTTTGCATAGGCAGAGAAAAGAATGCTGTGAACCCTTGGGTCAACTTGTGTGTGATTTGAACCAGAAAAAAAGTGCCAATAAAAGTAATCCTACAGCTTTACTTGTGGGATAGCTCAATAAAGAATAAAGATAGGAAATTTGATCATAATAAGTAGGCTGTCATTAGGTGTATCCAATAATATAGTTTAAAATCAATAAAGCTGATATTTTGTTGGGGGGAACAGCTCATGAAAGTGGAGGGTCAGATGGTTTATGCACAGGAAGCCATTGCGCGGGTGTTTTTTAATTTCGAAAAGCTATATAATACCCAAACTCATGAGAGTAATTATACACTGTCCATAGAAGGAGTTTGATCCTTTTTTTTATCTAGTCTTAGAATATCTATGCTCTCTAAGGGTGATCATGAGTCCTTGATGGGCCCATTATCTATTAAAGGTGACTAAGGCTATTAACTGAAAAGTAATAAATCCCGTGGCCTATATCCTACCTATATCTTTAATAAATTTAGACATAAAGTTGTGTTTTAAGATCATTGTGAATATACTTGTACATATATGGCCCCCCAAAATCCAAGTAGATCAGGTTGGACTTACAGAAGAATAGCAATGTCCTACCAATATCTGGATGCTCTTAAATGTCTGATTAAGTGACTCCATCATTTGAAGCAGATAAGTTGTTAGACAGGGTCCAATGGGGATATTTATGGGAGGTCTTGAGGATTTGTTGGGTCCAAGATCCTTTCATTCTTTTGATTCAGGCTTTGTATTCTGATTCCTTTTCTAGGTTTAAAGGAGTAGGGTTTTGCTAACCGGAAATTCTTCATAATAATGGAACCAGACATCTAAATAGATGGTGGTAAAAAATATCCAGGAATGGAAGTCACTCAGACATCATAGAGGGTGGCTCCTCACCCACCTCCTATAAACTACCTGACAGGTTTAATAAGAAGTCAAGCTAATACACATAATGATCCCTGAGTGATTCAGGGCTGGTTAGAGTGGATGATTTGTATTCTCAGGGTAGGTTGCGGACCTCAGAAAAGATTGGGTCTAGTATTTCTCTACAGCTTTTGTGGCTAAAGTTTGAAAGCATGAGGCTAGTTAGCTTCATTAAAGCCTGAAATTTTAAAGGACCAGTAAACACAGTAGATGTGCATAATCAACAAATGCAAGATAACTAGACAATACAATAGCACTTACTCTGAATTTCAAATGAGTAGTAGATTTTTTTCTAACAAATTTCAAAGTTATGTATATTTCTACTCCCCCTGTACCATGTGATAGCAATCAGCCAATCACAAATGCATATACGTATAGTCTGTGAATTATTGCACATGACTGGTGACTCAAAAAGTGTAAATATAAAATAATGTGCACATTTGTTTTTAATGGAAGTAAATTGGAAAGTTGTTTAAAATTACATGCTGTATCTGAATTATTAAAATTTAATTTGACCTGAATGTCCCTTTAAGTATAATGAGTTGAAATCATGTACTAACTTGGAGAAGAGATGGAAAGCAGGTTAATTGGTGAAGCATCTTATTGCTCATTATAATATTTACTTTTTGGACCATAGTAAAGGGAAGCTAACGCGAGTCAGGTTGTGGAAGTGTGATTTGGAATGCCAGGTTTCGTCACAAGAATTTGATAGGGCAATCATTCTCACTAGAAAAGCACTACATTGTACTACTATATTAGAGTCATATTTTAAAATCCCGTTGAGATGGCACCTTACCCCACAACTACTTTCCAAAATTGACCCTACATGTCTGGCACAGTACTGGAGACAGTGTGAGGAATTAGGGTCTGATCTCCATGTTTGGTGGTTGTGCCTATACATAGCTCCTCTATGGCAAGAAGTATTTTAGCTCTGTAATTTCCTTCAGCTTTATTTAGATATAATGGACTAATTCATGTCATGGATAGCAGATTGCCTAGGAGGCAAATGATGCTAGCTATTTATATTGTTGTGGCTACAAAGTTATGTATTGCTAGAGAGTGAAAGAAGGTTAACATGATAAGCTTGAGAGATTATTTATATGGAGAGGAGAGTTTATAGAGCACAAAATAGAATAAATAGTTATTGGGAAATTTGGGGTAGCTGGATAAAAGCTGATGTAGAGCTTTTAGGTAGATAGCTGATTTATGTAGAGCATCTGACTGTGTCCAGGTGGTATAGTTTCTTTGACATGGTTTAGAAATAGGAAGTGAATGATTGGATTATTGTGTTTGTTTTTCTTCCTTTTTGTCTCCTCCGACCCCACTTTCCTTTATTTTCCCTTGTTTGAATTTTGACAGCCTATTCATAAATTCAGAAATGTTCATAGTTAATACCCTTAAAGGGCCATTAAATACAGTATAATTGCCTAATCAGCAGATGTGCAATAAGAAGACAATGCAATTATACTCAAATGAACAGTAGATTTTTTCTGACAACTTTTTTTTTATATATTTCCTACCCCTGTATCAAGTAACAGCAATCAGCCAATAACAAAATGTATATACGTATACACTGTGCACATTTTCAGTAGGAACGGATACCTCAGTATATAAAATGACTGTGCACAATTTGATAATGGAGTAAATAGGAACATTTTTAAAATTCCTTATTCTATCTGAATCATGAAAGTTTAATTTTGACTTTAATTTCATTGTTTTTGTCAGTTAGAGCATTAAGTATGAAATTATTCTGTTAATGTTTTTACTAATTTAATTGTCTTTATTATGCGCTGGCTCTTGGTTGTTATCAGCTTTGTATGATAATTTAGTTTATGAGCACTATATTCCTGCTTTAATTATTATGAGAGCAATCCTAATGGACTTTTAGGCTTGATGTGTTTGTAGGCTATTTGACCTATGTCTAGTTTGTAGTAATTGTATTTTATGTGTCCTGTTTTGTTGTCCTATTATTAAAACATATATGCAAATGATATAAGCCCCCATACGAAACAAAGCTTATCACTGCTTCACAATTCAGACTCCGTCTTCTGTGACTTATCCTGCAATTGAAAGTGTATTGTGACCGTTTAAAATGGCCGTGAATCTCCTCCCCATCATTTCTTCTCCAATCCTAATATTCGATCACAGCCAATCAAATCCGTCTCCACAGTAAAATTGTCTGCCGATTGCGCATGCGTGTCCGTAAATTGCGCATGCGCGTCTGTAAATTGCGCATGCGCTTTTTCTCACAGGTGCGCTTCCTAAAACTTTCCCCTGCACTTCCCCTTTCAAGCAGTGAGTATAGCGATACTGTGCATGCGCATTTGACACTCACCGGCATAGTGACGTCACGCTCAATATCGTGCACGGACTCAGGACAAAAAAAATAAAAAAAATTATTTGAATGAAGGAAGAGAGGGGGAGGAGTTTGGAGGCCATTTGCATTTGAAAAAAGACAAATAACAGTGAGATGTTTCAACGGTAACACATAAGGATGGGTAAGCATAGCAGGCTGCATTGAGATTTAAATTATACATTTATTTGTAATTGATTCAATGATTATTAGTGTTTACTGTCCCTTTAAAGGGACATGACATTTATTTATTTTCTTTTATGATTCAGATAGAGCATACATTGGTAAATAACTTTAAAATGTACTTCACTTATCAATTTTGCTTTATTCTCTTTATTGAAGGAGCAACAATGCATCACTGGGAGCTAGCTGAACACATTGGTAAGCCAATGGCATGAAGTATATATGTGAAGCTACCAATCATCAGCTAGCTCCCAGCTCCTGAGCCTTTCTAGGTATGCTTTTCAAGAAAAGATAAGAGGAGAACAAAGAAAATTGGATAAAATAAGTACATTTGAAAGTTGTTTAAAACGGATTGCTCTATCTGAATCATGACATAAAAAATGGGGTTTTTATGTCTCTTTTATTTAGTCCATTCTGAAATTTTCTTTTTCCCTAACCTTCTCCAGTTCTACCATTTTTTATAATTTTCTCTTTTGCCATACATATTTGATTACCTCTAAACACAAGCTGCTGCTCCAAGCAGCTGCTCACTACAACTCGAGTGCACCTGTATCTCCTCCCAGCTTGAAGTGCCTGTACTGCAACGGATCAGCTCGCTCAAATATTTCCAGGCACATAGAGAAAGTACAGCCCTGCTAGGTGTTGAGAGGTTAAAAACACCATTTATTGACACATATTAAAATGCAAAATAGCAAAGCAGACACGGATGGCGTCCAAAAGCGGGTCTGACTGATGCGTTACACGTCCCCTAGTGACGCTTAGTCATAGACTGTCCCTCCTTTGTTACAGCTTCATTGTATAATCACAAGAAAGGGGTTAACCCTTTGAACACTGTTAAAAACAACATTGTATAACAACAAAAAAAGCGTTAATTTGGTCTTAGGCATGATTCCCTATGAAGTCAGTGTGTTTAATCAGATAAGTGATGGAATGCCTCTTAAAAGTTATCTATTTTATCCATTATCCCAATACTGCCTCCACTATATTAGTTTTTTTTATAACTATGTCATGATTATTCTTGAGTGATTTGATTGCATTATGTGCTCTGTAATTCAGATTAAGAGGGGCAGATCTGTTTTTATGTTCTGTTCTAATTGTAAGATATCATTTTGTACTGCTTTTTGGAAGGCGTTTATCAATGGTCCACGAAAGTTAACTGGAAAGCTCTAAGACTTAGACGTTTTAGGTTTCTTTATATCCTCAGTTGTAGTGCTAGTGACCACACCACTATAAAGATCTATTAAAGATGCTGCCATACATTCATCCTTAAAATTAAGGATGTTATATCCACCACTATCCAGAAGTAATTTTCATTCCACTGCTGTCACTTATTATACTTTCATTTGTAGAATCCTCACAGACAACATCATCATTTTGATTCTTAGTGAAGGCAAAATATATTTTTAAAGCAAACTTACATACAAATTTATTTAAATCCAAAAGAGTTTTAAAGGAGGAAAATGTGTAAGTAAGTGCAAAGCCTAAACCTTTAGTACGTGTAGGATATTCTTCTTCAGATAATTTATACTTGGACATATTAAAAATATTAAATCCTGCATTAGAACTTATTTGAGAAATTTGGAAGCCTGTTCTTTTCCTTGAACACATTGATGTATTTTCCTTTTTCTCCTTCTTCTCTTTTTCTTTAGTCCTACACCGGACCGTTAGATGTCGAGGTGGCGGCCTAGTTCTTCTAACACCCCCCCTGTCATCCGTGTAGAGCAGTTCAAGATCAACTGCAAACACTGTGCTACTTCATTACCTATAATACTAACCAACCCACTTCCATTTACCCTGGGCAATACCCAGTGGCGGCTGGTGAATTACGAAGATGGAGGTGCACTTGGCCCCAGCCCCTGACCACACCCCTTGAAATAAAGCCACGCCCCTCAGATTGCTCTCCAATATATATATGGGTGATAGGGGCAACCAGATATGGACTCTTTGCCCAGTGTTGCTTAGAGGAATGTGGCTGCACCTCACCGATGAGGCCCATAATAGGCCGAAACGATCATCTGGGGTTGTCATGTTCCTTGCTCAAAGGAGAATTGCCTGGTATTTCGGGGCTGGACCGACCTTAACTGGCGGAATGAGACTGATATGCTTCAGGATAGTTTTCCAATGTGAAAAGCAAACTGGTCTAAAAGAGGCTGTTCCAGGTGGTAAATCGCCAGAGAACTAGCTGATGAGCTGTTGTTCATTCCTGTTAGAGCGCTTCTCTCTCCTGTATGCAAATTAATTATGACCCTGGGGAAGTCTCCCTATGGGTGATAGGGGCAACCAGATATGGACTCCTTGCCCAGTGTTGCTTAGAGGAATGTGGCTGCACCTCACCGATGAGGCCCATAATAGGCCGAAACGATTGTATGGGGTTGTCATGTCCCTTGTTCAAAGGAGAATTGCCTGATATTTCGGGGCTGGACCGACCTTAACTGGCGGGATCAGACTGATATGCTTCAGGATAGTTTTCCAATGTGAAAAGCACACTGGTCTAAAAGAGGCTGCTCCAGGTGGTAAATCGCCAGAGAACTAGCTGATGAGCTGTTGTTCGTTCCTGTTAGAGCGCTTCTCTCTCCTGTATGCAAATTAATTATGACCCTGGGGAAGTCTCCCTATGGGTGATAGGGGCAACCAGATATGGACTCCTTGTCCAGTGTTGCTTAGAGGAATCTGGCTGCATGGACTCCTTGCCCAGTGTTGCTTAGAGGAATGCTGCTGTACCTCACCGATGAGGCCCATAATAGGCCAAAACGATCGTCTGGGGTTGTCATGTTCCTTGTTCAAAGGAGAATTGCCTGGTATTTTGGGGCTGGACCGACCTTAACTGGCGGGATCAAACTGATATGCTTCTGGATAGTTTTCCAATGTGAAAAGCACACTGGTCTAAAAGAGGCTGCTGCAGGTAGTAAATCGCCAGAGAACTAGTTGATGAGCTGTTGTTCGTTCTTGTTAGAGCGCTTCTCTCTTCTGTATGCAAATTAATTATGACCCTGGGGACGTCTCCCTATGTGTGATAGGGGCAACCAGATATGGACTCCTTGCCCAGTGTTGCTTAGAGGAATGTGGCTGCACCTCACCGATGAGGCCCATAATAGGCCGAAACGATCATCTGGGGTTGTCATGTTCCTTGTTCAAAGGAGAATTGCCTGATATTTCGGGGCTTGACCGACCTTAACTGGCGGGATCAGACTGATGCTGCCAGTAAATCGCCAGAGAACTAGCTGATGAGCTGTTGTTCGTTCCTGTTAGAGCGCTTCTCTCTCCTGTATGCAAATTAATTATGACCCTGGGGAAGTCTCCCTATGGGTGATAGGGGCAACCAGATATGGACTCCTTGCCCAGTGTTGCTTAGAGGAATGTGGCTGCACCTCACAGATGAGGCCCATAATAGGCCGAAACGATCATATGGGGTTGTCATGTACCTTGTTCAAAGGAGAATTGCCTGGTATTTCGGGGCTGGACCGACCTTAACTGGCGGAATGAGACTGATATGCTTCAGGGTAGTTTTCCAATGTGAAAAGCACACTGGTCTAAAAGAGGCTGCTCCAGGTGGTAAATCGCCAGAGAACTAGCTGATGAGCTGCTGTTCGTTCCTATTAGAGCGCTGCTCTCTCCTGTATGCAAATTAATTATGACCCTGGGGAAGTCTCCCTATGGGTGATAGGGGCAACCAGATATGGACTCCTTGCCCAGTGTTGCTTAGAGGAATGTGGCTGTACCTCACCGATGAGGCCCATAATAGGCCAAAACGATCGTCTGGGGTTGTCATGTTCCTTGTTCAAAGGAGAATTGCCTGGTATTTTGGGGCTGGACCGACCTTAACTGGCGGGATCAGACTGATATGCTTCAGGATAGTTTTCCAATGTGAAAAGCACACTGGTCTAAAAGAGGCTGCTCCAGGTGGTAAATCGCCAGAGAACTAGCTGATGAGCTGTTGTTCGTTCCTGTTAGAGCGCTTCTCTCTCCTGTATGCAAATTAATTATGACCCTGGGGAAGTCTCCCTATGGGTGATAGGGGCAACCAGATATGGACTCCTTGTCCAGTGTTGCTTAGAGGAATCTGGCTGCATGGACTCCTTGCCCAGTGTTGCTTAGAGGAATGCGGCTGTACCTCACCGATGAGGCCCATAATAGGCCAAAACGATCGTCTGGGGTTGTCATGTTCCTTGTTCAAAGGAGAATTGCCTGGTATTTTGGGGCTGGACCGACCTTAACTGGCGGGATCAGACTGATATGCTTCAGGATAGTTTTCCAATGTGAAAAGCACACTGGTCTAAAAGAGGCTGCTGCAGGTAGTAAATCGCCAGAGAACTAGTTGATGAGCTGTTGTTCGTTCCTGTTAGAGCGCTTCTCTCTTCTGTATGCAAATTATTTATGACCCTGGGGACTTCTCCCTATGTGTGATAGGGGCAACCAGATATGGACTCCTTGCCCAGTGTTGCTTAGAGGAATGTGGCTGCACCTCACCAATGAGGCCCATAATAGGCCGAAACGATCATCTGGGGTTGTCATGTTCCTTGTTCAAAGGAGAATTGCCTGATATTTTGGGGCTTGACCGACCTTAACTGACGGGATCAGACTGATATGCTTCAGGATAGTTTTCCAATGTGAAAAGCACGCCGGTCTAAAAGAGGCTGCTCCAGGTAGTAAATCGCCAGAGAACTAGCTGATGAGCTGTTGTTCGTTCCTGTTAGAGTGCTTCTCTCTCCTGTATGCAAATTAATTATGACCCTGGGGAAGTCTCCCTATGGGTGATAGGGGCAACCAGATATGGACTCCTTGCCCAGTGTTGCTTAGAGGAATGTGGCTGCACCTCACCGATGAGGCCCATAATAGGCCGAAACGATCGTCTTGGGTTGTCATGTTCCTTGTTCAAAGGAGAATTGCCTGGTATTTCAGGGCTGGACCGACCTTAATTGGTGGGATCAGACTGATATGCTTCAGGATAGTTTTCCAATGTGAAAAGCACGCCGGTCTAAAAGAGGCTGCTCCAGGTTGTAAATCGCCAGAGAACTAGCTGATGAGCTGTTGTTCGTTCCTGTTAGAGCGCTTCTCTCTCCTGTATGCAAATTAATTATGACCCTGGGGAAGTCTCCCTATGGGTGATAGGGGCAACCAGATATGGACTCCTTGCCCAGTGTTGCTTAGAGGAATGTGGCTGCACCTCACCGATGAGGCCCATAATAGGCCAAAACGATCGTCTGGGGTTGTCATGTTCCTTGTTCAAAGGAGAATTGCCTGGTATTTCGGGGCTGGACCGACCTTAATTGGCGGGATCAGACTGATATGCTTCAGGATAGTTTTCCAATGTGAAAAGCACACTGGTCTAAAAGAGGCTGCTCCAGGTGGTAAATTGCCAGAGAACTAGCTGATGAGCTGTTGTTCATTCCTGTTAGATCACTTCTCTCTCCTGTATGCATATATATATATATATATATATATATATATATATACACACACATATATATATATACATATATATATATATATATATATATAAAAGCAGAGAATTGCACTCCTAATTACAACGGGCCTATGCCCTGGGTGCAGCAAACAAATGATTAAAGTGATTTTTGCTTAGTCCCTTGTAGTGCGCTTTTCCTATATATATATATATATATATATATATATATATATATATATATATATATATATATATATATAAGGGCCCCGCAAGGGTAGCTTGTCCCTTTAAAGCAAGAAAAAAAAATGTGAAGTGATGTATGGTCTTCTATAACTATTGAAGTAGGCATACCAGGGTAAGTGGCGTTGACACACTTTTCCCTTGGCATATACTGTGATGCCACTTGCACTTACAAGTCTCCCTTTAACACAGTGAAATTGTTATGATGAACGAGTCATGGAACCAAAAGTCAAGAATAAAACAAAAAAAAAACTCCCAGAAAGTAATTATATTGAATACTATAAGTTTTTAAGTAACTGTATTAATGCTGCACATTTTGCCAACAATCATAGGTACTACTAGCAATTTGTTTATAAAGACTATAACATGCAGATTGTTACTGATTATTAAGCAGCTACAATGCAACCTGAAAAAAACCCACTTTGACTGAAAATGTTCAGAACCTAATTAACTAAGTTTTGCGCGTGATTGGAAAGGATAAACACATCACAAATATGCAGCTCAGAGGCTTCCTCTTATCAGAAACTAAACTAGTAGCAACATCATTTTAGAAGATGTTTACAACCAGCATTAGTCAGAAAACACCCACAGAAAAGTAATTTGTCCGCATCATATAAGATGCCTGATTGCTTAATTGGTCACTGCAATATCTTCCTATAAACAAATGGATAATGTACACATACTGCACATCTTCCCTCCATCTCCTCAAATTGTCTCCTGTTCTGTTGATGAGACGCCATCACGATGACCCGACATGCCGACCAGTGTAATGAGCTTGCTTCCTGTTTCTGCCTGGCTTGTGCAGTCCATTATCACAGCCAGCAAAAAAAAAGTGCTCCATCTGCTGGCCGCCCATACAAATAACGCTAGTCGCACACTAAATATTGTGCGATTAAGAGAGATATAGGCTCAGTTATGGGCTGCGCTGCAGTCACATAGGAAAATTATGCAAATTTATATGGCAGGCTATACTTCTCTACCGCACGTGAGGTAGAGAAGTGTAATAGAGTTATATAAAAGGGGTTGTTTTTTTTAATAAAACTTGACAACTTGACAGTCTAGACTAGAAAATTTTTGGCTGAATAAATATAATATTTCCAATAGGAGAAATTATATTTATTCATCCAAAAAAAATATTTTCTTTCTTTTTTTTCCTTTTTCTTTTTGGGTGTTCACGTGTGGGAGTGCTCAAATGGAGGGGCCTCCACTGGCAACACCTAATAAATCAGTCAGCGGAAGCAGTACCACTATTATGGAGTCTGATAAAACCTGGGGGGCTAGTGTAATAATAACTCGGATATCACTGACATTTGGTCAACCTACCCACTTTAACCAGGCAAACACAGAAGAGAAGATTACGATTACTAGCACTGTAGTTATACAAAACATCAATATACCAACTACACAGGTAGTTGCACATCCGGCAGCTATACTGAGGATACAGCACTTACTCCCACGTGGACATCAGGGATCTAAAGCAGCTGCAAACGAAAAAAATATTATAAAAATAGTCCAGGGGAAGCCGGTCACAGAAGACGATTTGGCGACATTTAAGGGAGGCAAGATGTTTTATCTCCGGAGTCAAGACCGCCATGCACCAATCGGAAGAGGCCCGCTGAAAGAAGAGCAGCTTCTACTCATGCCTGAAAGACTTCGCACTGAAGGAGGCAAATATATCAACACTAAAGGAGTGTTTTTGCATATAGCTGCTTTACCGAGCTCTTTAGACCCTCAAGTCTCCTAGAATGAGATGCCTCCAGCAAGTTTCCTGCAGCATTGGAGATGGTCTGGTGTTGGGTAAACCTACAGAGGACCCTGTACCAGTATTACTGACTTTTTTTTTACTAACAGTTCCTACCAAGTTACAGTATATGTTATTGCACGTTGAATTTTCTAGTTTCTATGAAATTACATTCTGGACTCATCTAAAACAAGTTCTAATATATTTTCAGCTACTACAATGAGATCTTAAGCCCTAACAACCTACTAATTATTAATTAGGTAAATGGGTTAATTCCTATCTCTTTATAGCAACAGGTTTTCAAACACTGACCCCTCACTGAGCCCCAAATAAATATAATTGCATATCACCTATGTTATACCCTTCTAATAGAGCTGCAACCAGTTCTATACAATGTTATAGCTATTTTATCACAACTGTGGAATAATGAGGATGAACCTCTTGTTCATTTCTAATTTGTTATGCACCTCCACTGGTCATGTATATTCTCACCCTGAGATGATATATCCTCACCTGATAGTGCTACAAGTCTCCACTAATAGTACACCCTTTAAAGGTTCTACTATCACAGGCTGAGAAAAGTACCAATAATTGGAGGCTGTTAACTGTTTACATTCTACTCAAACTGGGAGTAGTAGATTCCTAAACCCACACTAATTTACAAAGAAATTGGTTAGTAATAATCTGAGAGTCTCTGTTGTTTTATTGTAGCACATTTCCCTTGCTGCTTTATATATGTTATCTATAGTTTATATCTACACTTTGGAGCCTAAACATATCAAAGAAAAAATAAATAAAAGGAGGTTCATCATTTGAGACCCATGAGTAGTCTTATCTATCTTGAGATTACCTTCTGCAAAGTTGTCATTTTCCATGTTACTAGGTGGTCCACAAGTGGCCTCATTTACCATCTAGAAGGTATGTAGTTTGATGGGCAAGAGATACCTATACTTATGCTGGTAAAATTTGTCACATAATCTTACAATGAATATCTGCAACAACTTTTTTTGTATTTATTACTGACATATTTCCTTGTATGCCTTAAATTAAACCTCAATTAAAAATATAAAAATAAAAAAAAACTTTTGTAGTCTACCTATTGTACTGCAACAGTGTTTAAATGGTTAAGCCCCTTCTTGTGCTTATAAAAGGAAGCTGTAACCAATGAGGGACAGTCTATGACTAAGCATCACTAGGGGGTGCAAAACGAGTCAGACAGGCCCGCTCTTCAATGTATATTTTGCAGCTTGTGCTAGTGTGGGATATAAAAAATTCCCATTTCATAGTGACACAGGAGTAATGGAATGTGGCTTGGTAGTAACCTACTATTTTCCTAGCCGGTAACAGGATACCCCAACATCAAGTGTGACACATTACTTTGCAAATCTCATCTGTCTTCTGTGCGGGGGAGGGAAGCAGGCAGGAGACCAAAAAATAAGAGATAATTTTGTTACTGAAAAGGGGGTGCTCTGTTCCCACTGTACACAGCATCTGTGATGTTCCATAGAGAGTTAGCACCAATAGAGGGTGTTAGGACTGATGGCCATAAGACATTTGGTCATAGGACATATGGTCATAGCCATATGGTCATAGGACATTTAGTCATAAGACATATGGTCATAGGATATTTGGTCATAGGACTTTTGATCATAGGACATTTGTTAATAAGAGTTTTGGTCATAGGACTTTTTTTTAAATTCCTTTTTATTGAGGATTATTAGAGAAATAACAATTACAGATAGTCTCGTCACAAAGGTTACAATGATACTGTGCAAGAAGTCAGTTAGCATAAACAATGACAAAACAACATGTTTCAACAAAAACACTAAATTAGAAGAACTATATCAGAATAAGGCATCGCAATAGCATCAAGATGAAATCCTCATTTTTGTAATATAATAACACACTAGACTGACTAGTTAGAAGCCAAATGTTTAGGCCAAATGGCCTAGGAATGCAAAATATAGCTGGTAGTCAGATGAACAGCTCTTTATGAGCTTCAAGAATTTTTTTTATAGATGGGTATATAGTAAGGGGATCTCAGAATGGCCAATAACAATCAGCGGGTAAGCACCGCTTAAAATATGAGTTATTGAGCTAGAGTATTTAAACTAAATACAGGAAGGTTAGCAAACTGTGGCCTAGATTTGGAGTTTGGCGGTAGCCGTGAAAACCAGCGTTAGAGGCTCCTAACGCTGGTTTTAGGCTACCTCCGGTATTTGGAGTCAGTCAAAAAAGAGTCTAACGCTCACTTTTCAGCCGTGACTTTTCCATACCGCAGATCCCCTTACGTAAATTGCGTATCCTATCTTTTCAATGGGATTTTTCTAACTTCGGTATTTAGAGTTGTGTCTGAAGTGAGCGTTAGAAATCTAACGACAAAACTCCAGCCGCAGGAAAAAGTCAGTAGTTAAGAGCTTTCTAGGCTAACGCCGGTTCATAAAGCTCTTAACTACTGTGCTCTAAAGTACACTAACACCCATAAACTACCTATGTACCCCTAAACCGAGGCCCCCCCACATCGCCGACACTCGATTAAATTTTTTTAACCCCTAATCTGCCGACCGCCACCTACGTTATCCTTATGTACCCCTAATCTGCTGCCCCTAACACCGCCGACCCCTATATTATATTTATTAACCCCTAACCTGCCCCCCACAACGTCGCAGCCAGCTACCTACAATAATTAACCCCTAATCTGCCGACCACAAAGCGCCGCTACTTAAGTTATCCTTATGTACCCCTAATCTGCTGCCCCTAACACCGCCGACCCCTATATTATATTTATTAACCCCTAATCTGCCCCCCTCAACGTCGCCTCCACCTGCCTACACTTATTAACCCCTAATCTGCCGAGCGGACCGCACCGCTACTATAATAAAGTTATTAACCCCTAATCCGCCTCACTAACCCTATAATAAATAGTATTAACCCCTAATCTGCCCTCCCTAACATCGCCGACACCTAACTTCAATTATTAACCCCTAATCTGCCGACCGGAGCTCACCGCTATTCTAATAAATGTATTAACCCCTAAAGCTAAGTCTAACCCTAACACTAACACCCCCCTAACTTAAATATAATTTAAATCTAACAAAATTAATTAACTCTTATTAAATAAATTATTCCTATTTAAAGCTAAATACTTACCTGTAAAATAAATCCTAATATAGCTACAATATAAATTATAATTATATTATAGCTATTTTAGGATTAATATTTATTTTACAGGTAACTTTGTATTTATTTTAACCAGGTACAATAGCTATTAAATAGTTAAGAACTATTTAATAGCTAAAATAGTTAAAATAATTACAAAATTACCTGTAAAATAAAATAAATCCTAACCTAAGTTACAATTAAACCTAACACTATACTATCATTAAATTAATTAACTAAAATACCTACAATTACCTACAATTAAACCTAACACTACACTATCAATACATTAATTAAATACAATACCTACAAATAACTACAATGAAATAAACTAACTAAAGTACAAAAAATAAAAAAGAACTAAGTTACAAAAAATAAAAAAATATTTACAAACATAAGAAAAATATTACAACAATTTTAAACTAATTACACCTACTCTAAGCCCCCTAATAAAATAACAAAGCCCCCCAAAATAAAAAATGCCCTACCCTATTCTAAATTACTAAAGTTCAAAGCTCTTTTACCTTGCATGCCCCAAGAAGTTCAGCTCTTTTGCCTGTAAAAAAAAACATACAATACCCCCCCAACATTACAACCCACCACCCACATACCCCTAATCTAACCCAAACCCCCCTTAAATAAACCTAACACTAAGCCCCTGAAGATCATCCTACCTTGTCTTCACCTCACCGGGTATCACCGATCGGTCCTGGCTCCAAAATCTTCATCCAACCCAAGCGGGGGCTGGCGATCCATCATCCGGTGGCTGAAGATGTCCAGAAGAGGCTCCAAAGTCTTCATCCTATCCGGGAAGAAGAGTAGATCCGGACCGGCAACCATCATCTTCCAAGCGGCATCTTCTATCTTCATCCGATGAGGACCGGCTCCATCCTGAAGACCTCCACCGCGGACCCATCTTCATCCAGCAACATCCAACTGAAGAATGACGGTTCCTTTAAGGGACGTCATCCAAGATGGCGTCCCTCGATTTCCGATTGGCTGATAGGATTCTATCAGCCAATCGGAATTAAGGTAGGAATATTCTGATTGGCTGATGGAATCAGCCAATCAGAATCAAGTTCAATCCGATTGGCTGATCCAATCAGCCAATCAGATTGAGCTCGCATTCTATTGGCTGTTCCGATCAGCCAATAGAATGCGAGCTCAATCTGATTGGCTGATTGGATCAGCCAATCGGATTGATCTTGATTCTGATTGGCTGATTCCATCAGCCAATCAGAATATTCCTACCTTAATTCCGATTGGCTGATAGAATCCTATCAGCCAATCGGAATTCAAGGGACGCCATCTTGGATGACGTCCCTTAAAGGAACCGTCATTCTTCAGTTGGACGTCGCCGGATGAAGATGGGTCCGCGGTGGAGGTCTTCAGGATGGAGCCGGTCCTCATCGGATGAAGATAGAAGATGCCGCTTGGAAGATGATGGTTGCCGGTCCGGATCTACTCTTCTTCCCGGATAGGATGAAGACTTTGGAGCCTCTTCTGGACCTCTTCAGCCACCGGATGATGGATCGCCAGCCCCCGCTTGGGTTGGATGAAGATTTTGGAGCCAGGACCGATCGATGATACCCGGTGAGGTGAAGACAAGGTAGGATGATCTTCAGGGGCTTAGTGTTAGGTTTATTTAAGGGGGGTTTGGGTTAGATTAGGGGTATGTGGGTGGTGGGTTGTAATGTTGGGGGGGGGTATTGTATGTTTTTTTTACAGGCAAAAGAGCTGAACTTCTTGGGGCATGCCCCGCAAAGGACCCTGTTCAGGGCTGGTAAGGTAAAAGGGCTTTGAACTTTAGTAATTTTGAATAGGGTAGGGCATTTTTTATTTTGGGGGGCTTTGTTATTTTATTAGGTGGCTTAGAGTAGGTGTAATTAGTTTAAAATTGTTGTAATATTTTTCTTATGTTTGTAAATATTTTTTTATTTTTTGTAACTTAGTTCTTTTTTATTTTTTGTACTTTAGTTAGTTCATTTCATTGTAGTTATTTGTAGGTATTGTATTTAATTAATGTATTGATAGTGTAGTGTTAGGTTTAATTGTAGGTAATTGTAGGTATTTTATTTAATTAATTTAATGATAGTATAGTATTAGGTTTAATTGTAACTTAGGTTAGGATTTATTTTACAGGTAATTTTGTAATTATTTTAACTATTTTAGCTATTAAATAGTTCTTAACTATTTAATAGCTATTGTACCTGGTTAAAATAAATACAAAGTTACCTGTAAAATAAATATAAATCCTAAAATAGCTATAATATAATTATGATTTATATTGTAGCTATATTAGGGTTTATTTTACAGGTAAGTATTTAGCTTTAAATAGGAATAATTTATTTAATAAGAGTTAATTAATTTCGTTAGATTTAAATTATATTTAAGTTAGGGGGGTGTTATTGTTAGGGTTAGACTTAGCTTTAGGGGTTAATACATTTATTATGATAGCGGTGCGGTCCGCTCGGCAGATTAGGGGTTAATAAGTGTAGGCAGGTGGAGGCGACGTTGTGGGGGGCAGATTAGGGGTTAATAAATATAATATAGGGGTCGGCGGTGTTAGGGGCAGCAGATTAGGGGTACATAAGGATAATGTAAGTAGCGGCGGTTTACGGAGCGGCAGATTAGGGGTTAAAAATAATATGCAGTGGTCAGCGATAACTGGGGCGGCAGATTAGGGGTTAATAAGTGTAAGGCTAGGGGTGTTTAGACTCGGGGTTCATGTTAGGGTGTTAGGTGCAGACGTAGGAAGTGTTTCCCCATAGCAAACAATGGGGCTGCGTTAGGAGCTGAACGCAGCTTTTTTGCAGGTGTTAGGTTTTTTTTCAGCTCAAACAGCCCCATTGTTTCCTATGGGGGAATCGTGCACAAGCACGTTTTTGAGGCTGGCCGCGTCCGTAAGCAACTCTGGTATCGAGAGTTGAAGCTGCGTTAAATATGCTCTACGCTCCTTTTTTGAGCCTAACGCAGCCTTTATGTGGACTCTCAATACCAGAGTTATTTTTATGGTGCGGCCAGAAAAAAGCCAGCGTTAGCTACGTGGGTCCTTACCGAAAAAAATCTAAATCTAGCCGTATAGTTTGAGAAAGGTAGTGGCTATTAGCGATTGCATATATGGTAGTTCCAATAGAGGCCACTTCTGGACCTTATAATAAATTAATAAGACATAAGTATATAAATGATAGGATAAGTACTAACTGAGGTTGGATAGAAAAATATTCTTGGAGGGGGGCCACAGTTTGGAGGCTTAAGCTGGATATATATCGAACACAGTGTATAGTCACAATTTGGGGTTTAGAGGCAGATTTAGCGTATTACTGTGTGACTTCAGATGGTAGTGTACGTAGAAATGTCCTTAATTAATAGATCTGAGCATATCTATACTGTTACTATATAGTAGACGGTCTATATGTTTATATATATATATATATATATCTATATATATAGAGATTATATCTTTATTTGGAATGCAGTACTTAGGATAACCTAGCTCATATCCTGATCATAGCATAGTTAGTATAGGGGAGTTGATTAAGCTTTGGTTTAAGAAGGGTGCAATTAACTCAAGTGCTTTTAGAGCTATAGTGTTACTGAGCATCAGACCAGCTGCATATCTATGTGATTAGGGTGGGACATTATTCGGGCTACTAAGTATAATGCAAATCTACAGGGAGAGGGCAAATGCATGTTCAACACTCTATCAGGGTCGATTGTGGCCATCAAATGTGGAAAACCCTGAATATTATAGTAACTATAGTGAAAAGTACCGCTAGGACATAAATGAAGAGGACAATGAGTGACATGTGCAGTAGAAGACAGTGCAAGCATCAAGACTCATCGCGCATATCATAATAAATTCAACCAATTCTTAGCATAACCATACAGAATGCAAAAAAGTAAAAATAAAAATAGCAAAAATAAAATAATGGGAGACTATATAGCATAAATCAGCTAACGTTGAAATAGTCACTCAACACAACAAGGGTGATCAAGTTATAGTCCAATAAAAGGGCAGATAATTTAAGTGAACTTAATGATAGTCAACTCAGCCCACTACCATTGCAGCAAGCTGATCCATATGCTTCAGAAGACAGAAAAGTGACAAGGACTGGATCGAAAAGCTTAAGTACCACCACCGGTTCTGCGTGCGCTGTTGTCTGGGGTCATTACAGGGAAGCTGGTAAGAATTTTTGTTCACTCTATAGCTGAGGATAGCTTGTTGCCCCACAAAGTCCAAGTTAAGCCGGGGTACATACCGTCTTCCTCGCATTAAGAGGATCTGACTCCCAACGCCCCAAGCTTTACTTATTGGATGGCCGGCCGCACCATCCTGATTATCATCTAGGGGGGCTCTATACGGGGTCTCCCCTGTTGATACATGGGGGTAAGACGAGTCCCGATGCGTGAGTTGTTCAAGTTACTCTTCGGTATGGAAAAGATCTTCTCACCTTCTGCCTGGTGAGGTGAGACTTTAATCATATGCCTGAGATCGAGGAATCTGCTTTGCATCTGCTCGTCCAGCTGAATAAGTAGCATTCGTAGCGTTAAAAGACAATCTTCCTCCATGATCTAGATGGTATCTATATCCAATGTGGTCTCTAATTCTCAGTAGTATTAGCGTCGCTCTAACCCGGCTGATCGGGGGGGGGGGGTGGTTGGATGAATAGATGTAGGCCTCCGTCTATGTATCCAAGAAACTGAATCAGCTCCCCAGTTCCAAATGAAATAAGTAGATCATGCTGGATCAACTCTACAGCAAAAGTGTATATGCTGACGTTGATCTAGTAGATTAATAAGTAAAGGTTTTTGGAATCTTAGCAGGGAGCTTCATAACATGCGACCTATCATGGACGCTGCGTAACCACGCCCTGGTTATAGGACTTTTGGTCATAATGACATATAGTCATAGGATGTTTGGTCATAGGACTTTTGGTCATTTTTGGTCATAGGGCATTTGGTAATAAGAGATTTTGTCATAGGACTTATGGTCATAATGACATATGGTCATAAGATATTTTGTCCCAAGACAAATGGTCACTATTGCTCAAAGTAATATCAGGGCTCAAAAAGTCCTATGACCAAATGTCCTATAACCAAATGAACTGGCCCTTCACTTTTTTTAATCAATAACTAGGCCGTGATGCTTTAAGGTGCATTACAGGGATAGCATGGTGCAGTGTATTTGCTCATGAATCGCCGCATGCCCCGAGCGGTAAACAGCACAGTGGTCATTTCTCCCCATGCAAGTGTGAACATTGCTATGTGCTCATTTGAATATGCAAACAGGTAATTTCCTATGCATTCACATGCTAATGAAGATGTAAAGGTATAGTAAATACAAAAAATGTTATTGTTTAAAAAAAATTCCATAACCAACACTGTTATAGAAATATACTTTTTATATCTGTAATTAGCTTCTATCTAAGCTTCTGCAAACTGCCTCCTTTCTCAGATCTTTTGACAGACTTGCATTTCAGGTATTTAGATCAGACTCTTAAATAACTTCACGTACCTGAACACATTCGCCTAGATTTAGAGTTCTGCCTTAGCCGTCAAAACCAGCTGGTTTTGGCTGCCCGCTGCTATTTAGAGTCAGTCAGGAAAGGGTCTAATGCTTACTTTCCAGCCGCGACTTTTCCATACCGCAGATCCCCCTACGCCAATTCCGTATCCTATCTTTTCAATGGTATCTTTCTAACGCTGGTATTTAGAGTCTTGGCTGAAGTGAGCATTAGAACTCTAACGACAAGACTCCAGCCGCAGAGAAAAGCCAGGAGTTAAGAGCTTTCTGGGCTAACGCCGGTTCATAAAGCTCTTAACTACTGTGCTCTAAAGTACACTAACACCCATAAACTACCTATGTACCCCTATACCGAGGCCCCCCCACATCGCCGCCACTCTATTAAATTTTTTTAACCCCTAATCTGCCGACCGCACACCACCGCCACCTACATTATCCCTATGTACCCCTAATCTGCTGCCCCTAACACCGCTGACACCTACATAATATTTATTAACCCCTAATCTGCCCCCCCAACGTCACCGCTACCTACCTACAATTATTAACCCCTAATCTGCCGACCGGACCTCACCGCTACTCTAATAAATGTATTAACCCCTAAAGCTAAGTCTAACCCTATAGGATTTATTTTACTGGTAATTTGGTAATTATTTTAACTAGGTAGCTATTAAATAGTTATTAACTATTTAATAGCTATTGTACCTGGTTAAAATAAATACAAAGTTGCCTGTAAAATAAATATTAATCTTAAAATAGCTACAATATAATTATTATTTATATTGTAGCTACATTAGGGTTTATTTTACAGGTAAGTATTTAGCTTTAAATAGGATTAATTTATTTAATAAGATTTATTTTATTTCGTTAGATAAAAATTATATTTAACTTAGGGGGGTGTTAGGGTTAGGTTTAGACTTAGCTTTAGGGGTTAATACATTTATTAGAGTAGTGGTGAGGTCCAGTCGGCAGATTAGGGGTTAATAATTGTAGGTAGGTAGCGGCGATGTTGGGGGGGGCAATTTAGGGGGTAATAAATATAATATAGGGGTCTGCGGGGGTTAGGGGCAGCAGATTAGGGGTTCATAGGGATAACGTAGGTTGCGGCGGTGTACGGAGCGGCAGATTAGGAGTTAAAAATAATATGCAGGGGTCAGCGATAGAGGGGGCGGCAGATTAGGGGTTAATAAGTGTAAGGTTAGGGGTGTTATACTCGGGGTACATGTTAGGGTGTTAGGTGCAGACATAGGAAGTGTTTCCCCATAGGAAACAATGGGGCTGCGTTAGGAGCTGAATGCTGCTTTTTTGCAGGTGTTAGGTGTTTTTTTCAGCTCAAACGGCCCCATTGTTTCCTATGGGGGAATTGTGCACGAGCACGTTTTTTAAGCTGGCCGCGTCCGTAAGCACCGCTGGTATTGAGAGTTGCAGTGGCGGTAAATTATGCTATATGCTCCCTTTTTGGAGCCTAACGCAGCTCTTCTGTTAACTCTAAATACCAGCGGTATTTAAAAGGTACGGGGGAAAAAATACACGCGTAGCTAACGCACCCCTTTGGCCGCAGAACTCTAAATCTAGCCTATTGTTATCTATATGAAACACATGAACTAATACCCTCTAACTGTGAAAAACTGTCAAATGCATTTAGATGAGAGGCAGCCTTTAAGGGCTTAGAAATTAGCATATGAGCCTACCTAGGTTTAACTTTCAACTAAGAATAACAAGAGAACAAAGCAAATTTGATAATAAAAGTAAATTAGAAAGTTGTTTAAAATTACATGCCCTATCAAATCATGAAAGCTTAATTTGACATTACTATCCCTTTAAAGAGTTTGATATCAGTTATTTTATAGATAACTGATGTCTACCATTATTCCTTTTAATCATCAAGCTAGGTCAATTTGTTACCACATATTATTTAACTCACAACTAAATATGTTTTTAGTTAATTGTACACTTTTGTCTGCTATGGCTTATTACACACTTACACACACACACACACACACATATATATTATCTTATGTCATTCTATTTATTCTATTCTGTAACTTATTGATTAATTTTTTTATTGGCCATTATTGTTACCATTATCTCTGCCATCGCTGTGGTCCCAACAATGGGGCCCATTTATCAAGCTCCGGATAGAGCTCGAGGGGCCGTGTTTCTGGCGAGCCTGCAGACTCGAGAAACACCAGTTATGAAGCAGCGCTCCATAACCTGTCCACCTGCTCTAAGCAGGCGGACAGACATTGCCGCAATTCAACCCGATCGTGTACGATCGGGTTGATTGACACCCCCTGCTGGCGGCCGATTGGCCGCAAATCTGCAGGGGGCAGTGTTGCACCAATAGCTCACAAGAGCTGCTGGTGCAATGCTGAATACGGAGAGTGAGGGCATTTAGAATGCCTGCATGTCACTGTGTACTATTTTGTATTCTGCCACATCACTGTGATTATAATGCTTAAGCAATATTGCTTTTTTACTTTCACTTTGCACTGAGTGTGTTTTTAATATTTCCTGCGGGTAATAAGGGGTTAATCAGTATGAGTGAAAGTTGAGACTAGGATCAGAACCAGTAATCTGCCCAGAATCAAAAAGCTGTGACCCAGGAGGGAGGCGCACACCAGTCCAGGCTGGTTAAGAGAGGGACAGTGGTAGTTATATTCCCTGTGAAGAAGAAGAACCCTCGTCAGTTTAGAGAAGGAACCTCTGCCCGACTAACCCATAGTTAGTTCCTGTACATACCCATGTTTTATCTGGCTGCTGTTATCCATTTTGATAGTGCCCACACTCCTATCCTTATGGGGTGGGAGGTGTTTATTAAAATATTAAAATAGAGAGGGCCTCAATGGTCTGCTCACACAATATAAATCCAGTGGTCCAGAGATAACCTGTATTTATATTCAATTTGTATATCTTAATTTGTTACACCAAGATACCAATGTGTATGTTGATTCCTGTCTTTGGGATTGTTTGGTGACACTGTTTCATTTATTTCTGTCATGTTTTACTTTATGTAGAATTCAATAAAAAACTATTGACTAGATTTAGAGTTCTGCGGCCAAAGGGGTGCGTTAGCTACGCGTGCTTTTTTTCCCCCGCACCTTTTAAATACCGCTGGTATTTAGAGTTCACAGAATGGCTGCGTTTTCAGTGCATTAGGCTCCAAAAAGGGAGCGTAGAGCATAATTTAACGCCACTGCAACTCTCGATACCAGCGGTGCTTACGGACGCGGCCAGCTTCAAAAACGTGCTCGTGCACGATTCCCCCATAGAAAACAAAGGGGCAGTTTGAGCTGAAAAAAAACCTAACACCTGCAAAAAAGCAGTGTTCAGCTCCTAACGCAGCCCCATTGTTTTCTATGGGGAAACACTTCCTACGTCTGCACCTAACACTCTAACATGTACCCCGAGTCTAAACACCCCTAACCTTACATTTATTAACCCCTAATCTGCCGCCCCCGCTATCGCTGACACCTGCATATTATTATTAACCCCTAATCTGCCGCTCCGTATACCGCCGCAACATACATTATAGTTATGTACCCCTAATCTGCTACCCCTAACACCGCCGACCCCTATATTATATTTATTAACCCCTAATCTGCCCCCCACAACGTCACCGCCAGCTACCTACAATAATTAACCCCTAATCTGCCGATCGGAGCTCACCGCTACTATAATAAATGTATTAACCCCTAAAGCTAAGTCTAACCCTAACACTAACACCCCCCTAAGTTAAATATAATTTTTATCTAACAAAATAAATTAACTCTTATTAAATAAATTATTCCTATTTAAAGCTAAATACTTACATGTAAAATAAACCCTAATATAGCTACAACATAAATTATAATTATATTGTAGCTATTTTAGGATTAATATTTATTTTACAGGCAACTTTGTATTTATTTTAACCAGGTACAATAGCTATTAAATAGTTAATAACTATTTAATAGCTACCTAGTTAAAATAATTACAAAATTACCTGTAAAATAAATCCTAACCTAAGTTACAATTAAACCTAACACTACACTATCAATAAATAAATTAAATAAACTACCTATAATTACCTACAATTAAACCTAACACTACACTATCAATAAATTAATTAAATAAAATACCTACAAATAACTACAATTAAATAAACTAACTAAAGTACAAAAAATAAAAAAAGCTAAGTTACAAAAAATAAAAAAATATTTACAAACATTAGAAAAATATTACAACAATTTTAAACTAATTACACCTACTCTAAGCCCCCTAATAAAATAACAAAGACCCCCAAAATAAAAAAATGCCCTACCCTATTCTAAATTAAAAAAGTTCAAAGCTCTTTTACCTTACCAGCCCTGAAAAGGGCCATTTGCGGGGCATGCCCCAAAGAATTCAGCTCTTTTGCTTGTAAAAAAAAACATACAATACCCCCCCCAACATTACAACCCACCACCCACAAACCCCTAATCTAACCCAAACCCACCTTAAATAAACCTAACACTAAGCCCCTGAAGATCTTCCTACCTTATCTTCACCATGCCATGTTCACCGATCCGTCCTCGAAAGTCTTGATCCAAGCCTCGGAAGTGTTGATCCAAGCCCAAGCGGGGGCTGAAGAGTGATGTCCATCCTCCGGCTGAAGTCTTGATCCAAGCGGGCAGAAGAGGACATCCGGACCGGCAAACATCTTCTTCCAAGCCGTATCTTCCATGTTCTTCAATCTGATGACGACCGGCTGATCTTCAAGACCTCCAGCGCGGATCCATCTTCACCGACGACTTCCCGACGAATGACGGTTCCTTTAAGGGACGTCATCCAAGATGGCGTCCCTCGAATTCCGATTGGCTGATAGGATTCTATCAGCCAATCGGAATTAAGGTAGGAAAATTCTGATTGGCTGATGGAATCTTTTTTATTTTTTGTACTTTAGTTAGTTTATTTAATTGTAGATAATTGTAGGTATTTTATTTAATTAATTTATAGATAGTGTAGTGTTAGGTTTAATTGTAACTTAGGTTAGGATTTATTTTACAGGTAATTTTGTAATTATTTTAACTAGGTAACTATTAAATAGTTATTAACTATTTAATAGCTATTGTACCTGGTTAAAATAATTACAAAGTTGCCTGTAAAATAAATATTAAACCTAAAATAGCTACAATATAATTATAATTTATATTGTAGCTATATTAGGGTTTATTTTACAGGTAAGTATTTAGCTTTAAATAGGAATAATTTATATAATAAGAGTTAATTTATTTCGTTAGATTTAAATTATATTTAACTTAGGGGGGTGTTAGGGTTAGGGTTAGACTTAGCTTTAGGGGTTAAAAATTTTATTAGAATAGCGGTGAGCTCTGGTCGGCAGATTAGGGGTTAATGTTTGAAGTTAGGTGTCGGCGATGTTAGGGAGGGCAGATTAGGGGTTAATACTATTTATTATAGGGTTATTGAGGCGGGAGTGAGGCAGATTAGGGGTTAATAACTTTATTATAGTAGCGGTGCGGTCCGCTCGGCAGATTAGGGGTTAATAAGTTAGGTAGGTGGCGGCGACGTTGGGGGGGAAGATTAGGGGTTAATAAATATAATATAGGGGTCGGCGGTATTAGGGGCAGCAGATTAGGGGTACATAGGGATAATTTAGCTGGCGGCGGTGTACGGAGCGGCAGATTAGGGGTTAAAAAATTTATTAGAGTGGCGGCGATGTGGGGGGACCTCTGTTTAGGGGTACATAGGTAGTTTATGGGTGTTAGTGTACTTTAGAGCACAGTAGTTAAGAGCTTTATAAACCGGCGTTAGCCCAGAAAGCTCTTAACTACTGTTTTTTTTTCTGCGGCTGGAGTTTTGTCGTTAGATTTCTAACGCTCACTTCAGCCACGACTCTAAATACCGGCATTAGGAAGATCCCATTGAAAAGATAGGATACGCAAATGGCGTAGGGGGATCTGCGGTATGGAAAAGTCGCGGCTGGAAAGTGAGCGTTAGACCCTTTCCTGACTGACTCCAAATACCAGAGGGCGGTAAAAACAAGCGTTAGGAGCCTCTAACACTGGTTTTGACGGCTACCGCCCAACTCTAAATCTAGCCGTTAAGTTTTAAAAAAAATTATATTGCTGTTCATGCCTAATAAAAAATATCTTACACTATGATTGTTAAATGCTTGCACCTAAAAGCTTTCACTGATTTAAATAAGTGCATCATTTAAAACAGTAAAGGAGGAGAGTGTATTTAAACAAAGGAAAACTACCACAACTAAAGGTCATAGTCTTAAATTACAGGGGCAAAGGTTTAAAAATAATATCAAGAAATATCACTTTATTGAGAGTGTAGTAAATGCATGGAATAGCCTTTTAGCAGAAGTGTTAGAGGTTAATACAGTGAAGAAGTTTAAGCATGCATGGGACATGCATAAGGCTATCCTAGGTAGAAGATGAGGCCAGTGACTAATAAAAGGATTAAAATATTTTAAAAAAAAATAAAAAATAAATAAAATATATACTGTGTATGCATATATATGTATATAGGGCCCCGTTTATCAAGCTGCAAAAGTAGCTTCAGGGCCCTGGTGTTTCAGGCTTGGCTGAAACAACAGTAAAGTAGCAACGGTTTAAGACTGCTGGTGCTTAACCTGTCCGCCACCTAAAAGGTATCAAATTGAAATCATCTCAATCCATTCCGATCAGGATGATTGACAGTCCCTGCTAGCGCCCGCTAGCGAGTAGGGGGCAGCATTGCACAAGCAGCACGGTCAGATAGACATGATTCAAGGTAGCGTTGCACCTATGAGAAATGGAACCAGTACTATAAATCTTGTACATGCTTAGTACACCACAGGAGTTAGCACAGTGTTATCTGTATGATACACATTGACTATCACTGTCTTGTTGTGCAAGGCTTATAAAAACATATTTATGCAATATTCATATTTAATAAAATGTAATACAGTGTATTTACTGTAAATTTTTCACATTCCAAAGTTCTGCACAAAGCAGAAAATGCTCTAAGTATTTATAAATATATATTTCTATATATATCTGTATATATCTATACCTATAATAATGTATATATATATTTTTATAGATATATAGTATATTGTGCCAAAATACCATCATACATACATATATATATATATATATATATATATATATATATATATATATATATATACACTGTATATATATATATATATATATATATAAATATATATGTATGTATTTATGAATAAATAGAACATATTTTGCTGTGAAGAACATTGGAACGTGAAATATTACTATTTTCGTGTCGGGTCAGTGCACTTAAGAATATGTGAATGGGTTTGCATGTGAGTAGGGTGTTTGTTCCCCCCCACACTTCTATGGGGGGAATACGTTAATTTGCAAGCATTATTCTAAGTTCAACTTGTTACATGCATCGGGTTAGCGCACAAGCAAAAACTGTATGCTTTCAATTTGTAATACGAGTGCTACCTAACGCATGCCAAAAACTTAGCACTTGAGCGGGAGCGTTAAATACCGGCTCAACTTGTAATCTGGCTCTAAGTGTTTGAATAAAGGTTAAATTTTAATATAGCTGCCTGGTTTCCAGCTTGTTTGTGTTGTATTTCCAATTTTCAGACTTGGAAAACTCAACCCAGAGATAAATTACAGGCAAGTTGGACAAAATAATTAATTTTAATAATAATGAAAACATGTTAAAAATATTTTTCTAATAAAGTTCATTTTAAAGCTATTTAATAACTTCAACTAGCTGCTTTTGCCTGGGTCTTGTAGAGTAAATTCTACCTGATCAGCCATCAACACTGATACTGAATCAAATGATTAGCTGATACCTTTGGAATTGTTTTACACATCTATATAACTAGCATATTCCATGGGACATTTACTTCGCTTTGGGGTTGTCATGGTTATAGATTCTAATATTTCTCTGGGTATTCTACCTAAAGTTGCTGCTTCATTAAACAACTTATGTAAATGTAGGCTGATAGCTATAAGGCGCTGGACCACAGGCATTCATTATCTTATACTTGCTTTCAGCAATAGTAATACATTTATAATTTTCCCCTTTCATCGTCAGAAATATTAAGCAATCCCTTTTTTCATGCAATTTATAGAATTTGTTTTGAATTTAGAACTCTGTGCTACTTGTTTGTCTAATATTGACACAGCTTCTGTGTCACTGCGGAAACATACCCAGTGTTGCTACCAAGACTCATTCCCAGACTGCCCAGAATATCAGTATTTTGGCTACATTTCTTTTTTAAATCTTGCTGCCTTTATTAGAAGTGTACAGCTTCACATGCAAATACTTCTCAAACCTCAGTTCAGTTACAGTGAATTATCTTTTCTAAGCCTAGAATTCTGTGTTTCTTTTAAATCGAGTTTGTAATTTATTTAATGCCGCACCAGCCCTTTCTAACCAAGCTCTCCTTTATTTTTTGCACTTCCAATTTTTCTATGGAAAACTGCGTTCCTGGATTTAATTTACTTAGATTTTCAATTTTATATAGCCAATATAAAGAACCTGTAAACAAAGGTCTGGCATTTAATTTGCTCTAAAACAATATATCATTTATTGCATATAATCCTCATGTTCATATTTATCTAAAGGGACAGAAAACTGCTAAAAGAAAATATTCTACTGTGTTAGAGTATTTTATTATTGCACTGTTGCTTGTATATAACTGTGGGGTCAATCACTGATATTTTCAGTAGATTTTAAGTTTTCAGTTTTGTCTGATATTTGGCCTGATTATGAATGGAGTGCAAATGTTTGCTCGAGCAATAAGGGGTTTATCAAAGGTGTTTTTACGCTCATCAGATTTACTGCTGGTACACCCAAGTTGAAAGTAAATGCGACCACTTGAACACAAATATGATTTACGTTAGAATGATTACCGCTTCCTCAGAGCCCTGGATAACGGTTTTGAAAAACTAAAAAGTTGCACAAAACACATCAAAAATATTAGAAAGTACATTTACACTCATAACAACACTATATAATACAATTATTAAAAAAATATATGTATTGCACAAAAAAGTTATAAGGGCTCAAAGGTAGGATATCTCAGGTGTTCGGGAAAAAAAGCAGGCAAAGGGCTTTAACATAGTCATACATACATACATACATACACATGTCTAAAGCTGTATATGAATGTATAAATAAATGTCTATATATGTATGCATATGTATTTATATATGTATAAATGTATTTCCAGACATATATACACAATAAAGGTTTTAACTATATATTTACTATAAATATTTCACATTCCAATGTTCTGCACGTAGCAGAATATGTTCTATATATTTTTTAAATAGATATTCCTATATATACATACAGTATATATATATATATCTGTATATATCTATACTTATATATAATCATGTGTAATTATATAAATAAATATATATTGTACCAAAAAAACATCAGGTATTTGTAGAAATATTTATTTATGAGTAAAAAGAACATATTCTATTATGTGAAAACATTGGAAATGTGACGGATACCCTGATTACCCCGGCTGGGTAGCTCCGCCAAACGGGTCCTGCTTCCTCCCTGCCGACTGCAGCTATGTAGCTGGCAAGTGACCACAGCCTGTAGCCACCCCTGATGCCCGACAGCACCAGTATTCAGGGTCCCACCCTGTGGCAGACTCTGACTTCCCCGACTAGGTAGCTCTGCCAGAGGGTATTTCCAGGGTGTAATTTTAAAGTTCTTGTTCCCCAGATGCCACAGTCCAAAAAGCGTTGTGATTCATTACTGGGGACTCGAGATACAGTTCTTTGAAGTTATGGGTGTAGAGGTGTCCAAAACCCCCGGGTCCCAAAGGAGCTCCCCTCCGGTAATTCCCCCAGCTATTGTCCTCCCTAGGGGCTACCAATCCCCAAAAGAGTGGAGCTCTGGGGCAAAGGGCCACTGAAGCGACCAGGGGTAAAGTTAGCGGGTGTCCTGCTGTTCTGTGGCCAACCGGGAGTTCCAGGAGCCCGACCAGTCTAGGAGGGTTTTTCCCAGTCATAGATCAGCTCTTCCATGACCAAGTGTGCAAATGTGCAAAACAACACATAGCACGCATCTGGGAGATCCCGTAAGCCATGAAATGACCAAACTAATGTAACAGGGAGTGAGCCATGTATTAGGGGGGTGGGGGGTAGCCTTGGCTGTCTGGTATCCATGACATCTCCCCCCTCCAGTTTGGCAGAACCGGCTAGACCCTTAACGGGTTGGCCTGGGGCTGTCCGATGGTGGCCCTCCCCTTCTCGGTTGCTGGGAAAGGTTATCCCATCTCTCCTGGGCTTGGGGCATCCTGGGGGGTTCCGGCGCAGGGATAGTCACACAATGCAAAGTCCCAAACAAGTTTGCCAAGGTCGGCTTCCAAACAGTTGCTCTCCCAAAAGTTCTAGTGTATTTAGGTTCCATGGCCACACTGCCTCCCTCTGTGACCCTGGGTTGAGTACCACTTTACCCACCCTGTGGGAAATCCTCCTGGATGGAAAAAGGGTAGAGATCATGCCCAGCTACTGGGGAGAGAGATGGGCTGTCACTGGGGAGGGAGACTGGCTGTCTTCGCTCCCTGGAAGGGGTGCTGCCGCTGGGGAGGGAGACCGGCTGTCTCTGCTCCCTGCAAGGGGTTCTGCCACTGGGGAGAGATATCGATATCCGTCTCTCCCTGCAAGGGGTTCTGCCTAAGGGGAGGGAGGAGATGTCATGAATACCAGACAGCCAAGGCTACCCCCCACCCCCCTAATACATGGCTCACTCCCTGTTACATTAGATTTGGTCATTTCATGGCTTACGGGATCTCCCAGATGCGTGCTATGTGTTGTTTTGCTGTGTACACTTGGTCATGGAAGAGCTGATCTATGACTCGGAAAAACCCTCCTAGACTGGTTGGGCTCCTGGAACTCCTGGTTGGCCACAGAACAGCAGGACACCCGCTAACTTTACCCCTGGTTGCTCCAGTGGCCCTTTGCCCCAGAGCTCCACTCTTTTGGGGATTGGTAGCCCCTAGGGAGGACAATAGCTGGGGGAATTACCGGAGGGGAGCTCCTTTGGGACCCGGGGGTTTTGGACACCTCTACCCCAATAACTTCAAAGAACTGTATCTCGAGTCCCCAGTAATGAATCACAACGCTTTTTGGACTGTGGCATCTGGGGAACAAGAACTTTAAAATTACACCCTGGAAATACCCTCTGGCAGAGCTACCTAGTCGGGGAAGTCAGAGTCTGCCACAGGGTGGGACCCTGAATACTGGTGCTGTCGGGCATCAGGGGTGGCTACAGGCTGTGGTCACTTGCCAGCTACATAGCTGCAGTCGGCAGGGAGGAAACAGGACCCGTTTGGCAGAGCTACCCAGCCGGGGTAGTCAGGGTATCTGTCACATTTCCAATGTTTTCACATAATAAAATTTGTTCTTTTTACTCATAAATAAATATTTCTACAAATACCTGATGTTTTTTTGGTACAATATATATTTATTTATATAAATATATATATATATATATATATATATATATATATATATATACACACGATTATATATAAGTATAGATATATACAGATATATATATATATATATATATATATACTGTATATATATATAGGAATATCTATTTTAAAAATATATAGAACATATTCTGCTACGTGCAGAACATTGGTGACTGCTGACATGTTTCGGCCCTTCTGGCCGTAATCTTAGCTCAGCTAAGATTACGGCCAGAAGGGCCGAAACATGTCAGCAGTTTGTCATTCATGTGAGTTTGTCTAGGCACTATTTGTCACAAAAGTTTTCCTGCTTAATTTTGAAGACTGTACACAGCTGTCAATAAAGCAGTTTTACAAGCAACTGGATACTGGTGCTGCATCAATTTTTTATTTGATCATTCACCCAAATAACTAGACAACTAGCATTTAGGAGGAACATGAACTGATTTTATTGGAAAACACACAATCCTTTTATACACAAAGCTCATCTTGATAAGACACTGGAAAATCCCACAATTTTCCCACCATTCCCGCCCCTCCAGACAGGCTGGTGCCTCCATAGCAGCCACAGTTCAACAGAATCCCAGTACCCAGGGGTGGCGGTTTCAGGGTGATATCGGTGGAGCGGTTGCACTTCCAGGCTGTCATTTTAAAGCTCTCGGCCCCGGATGCTACAGTCCTAAGCAGCGTGATTCGTTACTGGGGACCAGAGATACAGTCCGTTGAAGTTATGGGGGTAGGGGTGTTCAAAACCCCTGGTTCCCAAAGGAGCTCCCCTCCGGTAATTCCCCCAGCTCTTGTCCTCACTAGGGGCTACCAATCCCCAAAAGAGCGGAGATCTTGGGCAAAGGGCCACTGGATTGGCCAGGGGTAAATTTAGCGGGTGTCCTGCTGTTCTGTGGCCGACCGGGAGTTCCAGGAGTCCGGCCAGCCTGAGAGGGGTTAGGCTTAGCCGGGTGTCCATTGTGAGGCGGCCAACCGGGAGTTCCAGGAGCCCGGCCAGCCTAGGAGGGTTTTTCACGGTCATAGATCAACTCTTCCATGACCAAGTGTACACAGCATAACAACACACAGCACGCATCTGGGAGATCCCGTAACCCGTGAAATTGCCAAATCTAATGTAAAAGGGAGTGAGCCATGTAGTAGGGGGTGGGGGGGTAGCCTTGGCTGTCTGGTATCCGTGACAATTGGAATGTGAAATATTCATATTTTCATGTCGGGTTTATCGCACATGAGAATATGCGATCGGGTTTGCGCGAGAGTGGGTGCTTTTTTTCCACTTTTTTCCTCTATTGTCTTCTATGGGGGAATACGTGAATGCACACAATATTCTAACTTTGTCTTTTTTGCATTTGTTGGGTTAGTGCTCCAAAATTGCTTAATAATTAAAGGCCTCAGCCACAAAAACATTTTTCTAAAATAGTGCAAGATAAAGATATCAGTATAAAAAAATAAAAATGACAAATGTCTGTTTATCAAGTTTTGATATATTACATTAGAGATGTTTTAACTGATCCCTTTGTACAGTGTGTAATGTAAAATATATGTGTTTCGCATGTGTAACATTAACCTCTTGTGTTCCAAAACCATAGCTATATGTGTTAATGACTAATAAAACTATTTGAACAGGGGCATTGTGGGTATAGTTGCATGTACTCAATGAGTTATTTATACTGATAATCAGGGCATGTGCTTGCATAAGGCCAACTGCCTTAGGGCACCCCAGCAGGGGGGGTGTGCAAACTTAGAGCATGCAGGCAGGGCGTAGTTTTGTGGGAGGCACCAGAGAGCACACCAAAGCACCTGCTGTCAATGCCAATGAATTATGTGTGTTGTGGCTATTTTTGAAAGGTCAAGCCAAGCACAAAATAAAATTTATGCTTCGAACTATACATGCGTGTCACCTGTCAATGCACAGACTGGTACAGTACCTAAAATATATCTCTTTGGGCCGTATGAAAAGAGTTCAAATAAGGCCTGAGGACACAGAAATACTTTCAATCACTGCTCATTTAACAAAATAAATATTTTTGTACTTACATTAGTAAGGTGCTTTCAAAATTTTACTGTGCATCAAGTATGTTAGTGAAGAGAACTTTATAGGCATGCACACCTATAAAGAAACACAAAAATGGCAAAATAAAATGGTCTAATTTTCTAGAGCATATTATTACTGCACTATTGCTGGCATATAACTATGTGTTTAACCCTGTGAAGGAATTAAACACATAGTTAATGCCAGCTCTTGTGATGGGGTTAGGATGTGTGGAACTCAGAATGCAGGAACAGATACACTGAACAATGAAACTCTTAAAAGCTTTACTGATTGATAAGCAAAAGAAAACTTGGTAGTTCAAACTGAAGATCACAGAAACAGCAAGTTTGAACATAGACCCCCAGCAGAACACTAAAGTCCAATACAAAGTTCAGAATACTTAAGTAGGTTGCAGTAACAAAGTCCAATGGACACTGGTGCTTGAATTGTGCAGTAGAGGGTGAGGCTGTCATAGAATACCAAGTAGGTATAGCAGGCACAACTGGTTAGAGGAGAGCTATCACTGGTATAGCAGACAGAGGATTCTAAGCAGGCACAGGATACCCAGCGGGTACTATTGGTGAGACTGTCATGGGATGCCAGATAGGTACAGCAGGCACAGCTGGTTTGATGAAGGCTGTCACTGGTATAGTAGACACAGGATTCTCAGCAGGCACAGGATACACAGCGGGTACTGTTGGTGAAAATGTCACGGGATACCAGATAGGTACAGCAGACACAGCTTCAGGAACATGGTGAGCATACACAGGTATCAGGCAAATCTGCTTGAGTTTCAGGAACCAGGTACGCATACACAGGTGCAATGACAGTATGCTTGGTCTCTTGAACAAGGTGAGCATACACAGGTAACAGATAAGTATGCTTCGTTCTCTGGATCAAGGTGCATACACAGGTATCAGATAAGTATGCTTCGTTCTCTGGATCAAGGTGCATACACAGGTATCAGGTAAGTATGCTTGGGTCTCTGGAACAAGGTGAGCATTCACAGGTATCAGGTAAGTATGCTGTAGCTTTCAGGAACCAGGAACAATGTAGGGCAGGCATTAACTTAGCCAATTTATAGGAACTCACAAACCTGAGTCCTCCAGATGGGAGTTCCGGTAATTAGGACATGGCCCCTTTTAATCTAGGCAGCGCACGGCCTAGAGTGCTGCAATCACAGCTGGAGGAGTAGAGTCTGACTGAAGTATTTACCCTCAGCATTTGCCGAGACCAGGAGCGGGTGGTGAGCTCCGGATAAGAACCTGACAGCTCTGGAGCAGCAAAGAACTGCTAGGACCTAGCTGAACACATTATGGGGTATATTTATTAAAGTGAAGATGGACATGATACAATGTAGCGTATCATGTCCGCCACACATTGATAAATGCCGACAGCATACGCTGTCTGCATTTATCATTGCACCAGCAGTTCTTGTGAACTGCTGGTGCAATGCCACCCCCTGCAGATTCGAGGACAATCAGCCGCTAGCAGGGGGTGTCAATCAACCTGATTGTATTTGATCGGGTTGATTTCTGTCCACAGCCTCAGAGCAGGCAGACAGGTTATGGAGCAGCGGTCTTTAGACCACTGCTTAATAACTTCTGTTTCCGGCGAGCCTGAAGACTCGCCAGAAACACATAGCATCAAGCTCCGTATGGAGCTTGATAAATTGACGCCTTAGTGAGCAAAATGCATATGTTTATAGCTACCAATCAGCAGCTAGCTCCCAGAAGTGCTTTATGCTTCTGAGACTACAAAGGTATGGTTTTCAGCAAAGGATACTTAAGGAACAAAGAAAATTTGATAATAGATGACAATTAAAATGTATCTTTCTGAACCATAAAAGTTTAATGTTGACTTTCTTTTTTTTTTTTTTTTTAAATATTTTTTTCTTTATTGAATAGAAATTCACCGTACAGTAATATTAGAGTAGCATTACATCAGAACATATCATATAACATAGTATAACAGTATGTTTGGTTAACAGAAATATACATTGCACATATTGGAATAATCAGAAATCGTAAAATAGGTGTGTCATAAGTGTACATTCTCATAGTAGTCAATATTGAAACCAAGAGAAAAAAAAAACAGGTATTGGGCATTATTTGGCCCTAGAAAAGGGGTGAATAGAAAGTGAGCCAACAGGGCTCACGTACAAATTTGCCAGACAACTGAATAAATAGGGATTATACACATCTCCCCCAGATAGGGAGTAATGAAAGAGATACAAAGAAGAAAGAAGGAGGCGGAAGAAAAAAAGAGAGAGATAGAGAGAAGAAAAAAAAAAAAAAAAAAAAAAGGGGGGGGGAGGGGAAGAAGGGAAGGGAACAACGGAACGGGGGAGGAGACAGCATGAACTCTCCTCCCATTTCAGGGGTAGATCGCGCTACTGAAGGGTCTCACTCATCGGAGCTCAAACCAATCAGACCACGTCTCCCAGTAAGAGTCCAGGGTACCGTTTTCGCCGGCGACATATCTCTCCATCGTAGCGAAATAATTTATCACATCACAGATCTCATTTAGATTTGGAGGCTCTGTTTCCAAGCCCGAGCTATGCACAGTTTAGTCGCTGCCAGGACGTAAATTAGGAAGTTCTTGGTATTCAATGAGAAAGACCTCGGAAGAATATGGAGCAAGGCCATCCCAGGCGTCAGGTGGACATCGAGATTCATGGAGCTGAGCAATAATTCAACCTCATTCCATAGGGAGGTGATCTTCGGACAGCTCCACCATACATGGATGTCAGAGCCCTCACCATTACACTGTCTCCAGCACTCTCTGGTGGAGGACAGGAACATCGCTGCCAATCGGGTTGGGACTCTATACCACTTCAACACCCCTTTCATATATGTCTCAAAGACTGTGACGCAGTGAAGCGTCTTTTTAGTGAGAGTAATTGCATAGGCAAGGTCGTCTTCAGGAATAGAGATGTTGAGCTCACGACACCAAGCACGTATCTGCCATGGCACACCTGGTGTACAGTCATTTAAAAGTGTGGTATAGTGAAACGAAATGGGACGGGATCTCAGTGCTCCCGTACACCACCTAGACTCCCATCCTGTCTTCCCTCTGAGGGCAGTCGTGGGGAATCTCCTAGCCTTGACAACACTGAGCACTCTGAAGCTCTCGAAGCGGAACCATAGGGGGTTGTCCCCCCCGGGCTCCGCTAATTGTGAAGCCGTCATAAGGGTACCTGAGTGATACAGATCAGAAATCTTTGTGATGTCTTTACTTTTCCAGAAGTCAAAATGAATCTCCGGTGAGTTCCAGAGTAAACCCCTCAAGCTCTGAATAGGAGAAGGGTAGGGTGAAACACCCTGTCTGTGGCAAAGCTCGTACCAGATAAGTAAAGATTGACTGACAATAGGATTATGGATCTTAGCTATGGATCTTAGAGGTTCACATGCTTGGGTACCCAGATGGCATCTCGGAGGTCTAGATCTACCGGCAGAGCTAGTTGTTCCAAGTAATACCAGCCTGGTCTATCCGTCTCTACTCCCCATGCGGTGATATGTGTAAGTCTCGTTGCTTCATAATAGAGATCTATGTTTGGAAACGCAACACCTCCCTTAGAGAAGGGTCTCTGGAGGATTTTATATGCTATTCGAGGAATCCCGCGTCTCCACACATATCTGAGGAAGGCTCTATGGATCTGTTGAAGAATCCGATGAGGCACATTAAAGGGGAGGCAGCGGAATATGTTTAAAGCCTTCGGGAGGAGTGACATCTTAAGCGTGGCGACACGGCCTAGCCATGAAATCTCACGATGGTCCCATGATATCGTCAAGGATTTAATTTCGGCCGTCAACTTATCAAAGTTAAGTTTGGTCATGGTGTCTGTGTTGTCACTGAGCATTACACCTAAGTGAGTTAGGTAATTTGTAGACCACTGAAAGTCAAATTTGTCCCGCAGTGCATTTAGTCGCTCTGTGGGAATATTCATGGCGTATGCTTCAGTCTTAGCTACATTAGACTTGTAATAGCTATACCGGCCAAATTTATCAATTAGGTCAAAGACCCTCGAGATCGAAGACTCCGGGTTAGTCAATAGAAGGGTCACGTCATCCGCAAAGAGGGCAATCTTTTCTTCACGTGACGGATATGGAACTCCAGTAATTCCTTCTGATAGACGTATTGCTTGAGCAAAGGGTTCCATCACTAGGGAGAAAATTAAGGGAGAGAGGGGACACCCCTGCCTGCTGCCATTGGAGATGTTTATTACTGGTGAGCAGAAACCTGGGCCCCTGATACGAGCATGGGGCGAAGTGTAGAGGGCAATGTTGACTTTCTTTTCCCATTAAGGGTTAATGCCCGCTAGGAGATGGGAAGTGTAATACTGTGTGAGTGTGAATGGTAACAATGTTGCTGCATGTTGGGAGTGCCTTTTTTACCTACTTCAGAGTGCTCTTTTGATTCCTGCTGGAGAACCTGCTTTCCACCCTTTGTATAAGGTTGCTTTGTGTTTGGATAGTGGAATGATATTTGGAAGGCTTGCTAAAGATACCTTGGTCAGACCAGGACCTTAAGTTTGGTCTCTGGTGCTTGAGCCCCTAAAGGGCAGGTAACCTTATAATCTTTAGAGGCAGGAGGTTGAGGGCCAGATAGATGATAAATGACAAAATAATGGCCAAGTTCCATCAGTCAAATCTAAATTTCAACATATTTTACTTTGTATTTTTTCAGTTAAAAAGAAAATCTCAGCAAGTATTAATGCTGCTCTTTTTCACAAGCTTTATAGAAATTAGGGCCCAGATTACGAGTTTTCCGTTAGATGCTATGCTGTGCTAAGGAGCAGTTTTGTCTCACCGCTCACTTACCTACAGCGTGGGTATTACGAGTTTTCAGAAACCCGTCGTTAAAAGACAAGAAGTGAGCGTTGAGCAAAATTTTGCTCATTACCGCACTCCAATACCAGCGCTGCTTAAGTCAGCGGTGAGCTGGTCGTATGTGCTCGTGCATGATTTCCCCATAGGAATCAACGGGGAGAGCCGGCTGAGAAAAAGTCTAACCTGCAAAAAAGCAGCATAAAACTCAGTAACGCAGCCCCATTGATATTGATTCCTATAGGGAAATAAAATTTATGTCTACACCTAACACCCTAACATGAACCCCGAGTCTAAACACCCCTAATCTTACACTTATTAACCCTAAACTGCTGCCCCCGACATCGCCGACACCTACATTATAATTATTAACCCCCAATCAGCCAATAGAATGCAAGCTCAATCCTATTGGCTGATTGGATCAGCCAATAGGATTGAAGTTCAATCGTATTGTCTGATTGCATCAGCCAATTGTATTTTTTCTACCTTAATTCCGATTGGCTGATAGAATTCTATCAGCCAACCGGGAATCTAAGGGACACCATCTTGGATGACGTCACTTAAAGGTACCTTCAGTCAGCTTTAGTCGTTGGAAGAAGAGGATGCTCCGCGTTGGATGTCTTGAAGATGGACCCACTCCGTGCCGGATAGATGAAGATAGAAGATGTCGTCTGGATGAAGACTTCTGCCCGTCTGTAGGACCACTTTGCCCGGCTTGGATGAAGACTTCTCCCAGCTTTGCTGAGGACTTTGGCCAGGCTTGGATGAAGACTTCTCCCGCTAAGTCGATCTTCAGTGGGTTAGTGTTAGGTTTTTTTAAGGGTGTATTGGATGGGTTTTATTTTTAGGTTATGGACTTTGGGCTGCAGTAGAGCTAAATGCTCTTTTAAGGGCAATGCCCATCCAAATGCCCTTTTCAGGGCAATGGGAAGCTTAGGTTTTTTTAGTTAGTATTTTGTTTGAGGGGTTGGTTGTGTGGGTGGTGGGTTTTACTGTTGGGGCGTGTTTGTATTTTTTTTAACAGGTAAAAGAGCTGATTTCTTTGGGGCAATGCCCCGCAAAAGGCCCTTTTAAGGGCTATTTGTAGTTTATTGTAGGTTAGGGGTTTTTTATTTTGGGGGGCTTTTTTTGATAGGTGATTTAGTGTTTTTTTTTGTTGTGATTTAGATAATTTAATTTATTGAATTGTATTTAATTTAGGGAATTGATTTAATTATAGTGTAGTGTTAGGTGTTATTTTAACTTAGGTTAGGTTTTATTTTACGGGTAAATTTGTATTTATTTTAGCTAGGTAGAATAGTTATTAAATAGTTATTAACTATTTAATAACTACTCTACCTAGTTAAAATAAATACAAACTTGCCTGTAAAATAAAAATAAACCCTATGCTAGCTACAATTTAACTATTAGTTATATTGTAGCTAGCTTAGGGTTTATTTTATAGGTAAGTATTTAGTTTTAAATAGGAATAATGTAGTTAATGATAGCAATTTTATTTAGATTTATTTAAATTATATTTTAATTAAGGGGTGTTAGGGTTAGAGTTAGACTTAGGTTTAGGGGTTAATACATTTAATATAGTGGCGGTGACGTTGAGGGCAGCAGATTAGGGGTTAATAATATTTAACTATTGTTTGTGATGCGGGAGTGCGGCGGTTTAGGGGTTAATATGTTTATTATAGTGGCGGCAATGTCCGGAGCGGCAGATTAGGGGTTAATAATTTTATTATAGTGTTTGCGATGCGGGAGGGCCTCGGTTTAGGGTTTAATAGGTAGTTTATGGGTGTTAGTGTACTTTTTAGCACTTAAGTTATGAGTTTTATGCTACGGCGTTGTAGTGTAAAGCTCATAACTACTGACTTTAGAATGCGTTACGGATCTTGGAGGTAGAGGGTGTACCACTCACTTTTTGGCCTCCCAGGACAGACTCGTAATACCAGCGCTATGGAAGTCCCATAGAAAAAAGGGTTTACAAAGTTTAAGTAAGCCCGTTTGCGGTAAGGCCAAAAAAGTGTGCAGGGCCCCTAAACCTGCAAGACTCTTAATAGCAGCGGTAGTAAAAAAGCTGCGTTAGCACCTGTTAACGCTGCTTTTTTACCTTAACGCACAACTCGTAATCTAGCCGATTGTGTTTCTAATTGTCTAAGCGGCCCTCTTAGGTATAACTTTACAACATTTTTGTACTATCTTATATAGAATAGGGTCACTATGTGAAATAGGAAAATGTTGTTTGATGTTTGTTTGATTGTCGTACTATATGAGGTGACAAAACAGATTCAGCATTGCCATGCCAAATAAAAATTAAGCAAAATGTTGTCTGAAGGAATAAGTATCCTTAAAGATGTGGAACAGCTCCCAGCAACCCAGATACAGGTTGGTGTATGAGGGCGCAAAGTTTGCACCCATAGCTGTTCCACATCTTTGGAGTTAGTATTTTGCCTGAAACATAAAGTAATTGTGTGTAAGAAGGTATTCAGTATCTAACAGTATAAACTGTATAGTACTCTTAGTGTAATTGAAACAATATTACTAAAAATAGTCAAGGGCTACTTTACCCTTTGGATGGGATAGCAGTGTAGAGAGATGTGACATCTGAAGATAATAATGAATAACTTTCTCACCATTTAATGTTTTATAAGTCCTGTATCAAAGATGTAGTATCCCTAATATAGCTAGGCAAGGTGACAACCAAAGGCTGTAAAAATGTATCAACAAAGCAGTGATGTGCAGTGAGGTCAGAGGCTGGTGAGGCACTAGATAGGATACGCCAGAGAAACACATATACAGAGGGCCGCAAGTACCCCCAACAGGGCAGGTTTAAATGATAGCTGAACCAGTGCACAGGTGAAATAATCAGCTGATGGGTGAGAGCAAGTTAGTAACCACTGAGTTACTGATCAGCTTATTACTTCACCTGTGCACTGATTCAGCTATAATGAAAACCTGGCCTGTTGGGGGTACTTGAGGACCATGGTTGAGAAACACTGCACTAAAGCACCAGCTCATCAGAAATGTATTGATTACTTGGAGAATAAAGCACACATGCTCTGCTTACTGACACACACACACACACACACTGCTCACATACACACTCACACAATTCTATGGCATAGTGCCAGTTACTAAGCAATTAGAATGATACACAATCTCTTCTCTACTCACTAATGTATTGTAAAAATAGAAATAATTTACCATACACATTTTACACAAAGGACAAGTTATCAATACTGCCAATACGGCTGCTGCAATATGGTGCTCAAGAAACGCACGTGCACATCCCACTTAGGTATGCTCTTCAAGAAAGGAAACCAAAGGATACCGAAAGAATGAAGTGCATAATAATAAAAGTAAAATAGAATTTTATTTATTTTTTGTACAATTTCTATCTGAATTATGAAAATTTAATTATGACTTTTACGTTCCTTTCAAAAACTAATTTGATTTGCTGACATGGGGCCAGTAACAGTTAATGCTAATTATCAAAATATAAATAACTGGAAAAGTATATTAAAATAGCATGCTCTACCTCAATCATGAAAGTTTAATTTTAAATGTCTCCCTTTTGGCTATGTGTTTAACCAGTTACTTTACAGTGGCATTATTTCTAAAAACATTTAACAACTGCAATAATTACATATATTTTTTTAAATGACTCATTATCTCCTTTTTATTAATATAAACTTGTATAAAAGCAGCACATATTAAAAACACAATGCAACAGCTTTCAATTGATTTGTGAATTACAAGTTAACAGCAGTCTTTAAATAAATGGAGACACAGAGGCCTAGATTTGGAGTTTGGCGGTAGCCGTGAAAACCAGCGTTAGAGGCTCCTAACGCTGGTTTTAGGCTACCTCCGGTATTTGGAGTCACTCAAAAAAGGGTCTAACGCTCACTTTTCAGCCGCGACTTTTCCATACCGCAGATCCCCTTACGTCAATTGCGTATCCTATCTTTTCAATGGGATTTTTCTAACTCCGGTATTTAGAGTCGTGTCTGAAGTGAGCGTTAGAATTCTAACGACAAAACTCCAGCCGCAGAAAAAAGTCAGTAGTTAAGAGCTTTCTGGGCTAACGCCGGTTTATAAAGCTCTTAACTACTGTGCTCTAAAGTACACTAACACCCATAAACTACCTATGTACCCCTAAACCGAGGCCCCCCCACATCGCTGCCACTCGATTACATTTTTTTAACCCGTAATCTGCCGACCGCCACCTACGTTATCCTTATGTACCCCTAATCTGCTGCCCCTAACACAGCCGACCCCTATATTATATTTATTAACCCCTAACCTGCCCCCCACAACGTCGCAGCCAGCTACCTACAATAATTAACCCCTAATCTGCCGACCGCAAAGCGCCGCTACTTAAGTTATCCTTATGTACCCCTAATCTGCTGCCCCTAACACCGCCGACCCCTATATTATATTTATTAACCCCTAATCTGCCCCCCACAACGTCGCCTCCACCTTCCTACACTTATTAACCCCTAATCTGCCGAGCGGACCACATCGCTATCATAATAAAGTTATTAACCCCTAATCCGCCTCACTAACCCTATAATAAATAGTATTAACCCCTAATCTGCCCTCCCTAACATCGCCGACACCTAACTTCAATTATTAACCCCTAATCTGCCGACCGGAGCTCACCGCTATTCTAATAAATGTATTAACCCCTAAAGCTAAATCTAACCCTAACACTAACACCCCCCTAACTTAAATATAATTTAAATCTAACAAAATTAATTAACTCTTATTAAATAAATTATTCCTATTTAAAGCTAAATACTTACCTGTAAAATAAACCCTAATATAGCTACAATATAAATCATAATTATATTATAGCTATTTTAGGATTAATATTTATTTTACAGGTAACTTTGTATTTATTTTAACCAGGTACAATAGCTATTAAATAGTTAAGAACTACTTAATAGCTAAAATAGTTAAAATAATTACAAAATTACCTGTAAAATAAATCCTAACCTAAGTTACAATTAAACCTAACACTACACTATCAATACATTAATTAAATACAATACCTACAAATAACTACAATGAAATAAACTAACTAAAGTACAAAAAATAAAAAAGAACTAAGTTACAAAAAATAAAAAAATATTTACAAACATAAGAAAAGTATTACAACAATTTTAAACTAATTACACCTACTCTAAGCCCCCTAATAAAATAACAAAGCCCCCCAAAATAAAAAATGCCCTACCCTATTCTAAATTACTAAAGTTCAAAGCTCTTTTACCTTACCAGCCCTGAACAGGGCCCTTTGCGGGGCATGCCCCAAGAAGTTCAGCTCTTTTGCCTGTAAAAAAAATACATACAATACCCCCCCCCAACATTACAACCCACCACCCACATACCCCTAATCTAACCCAAACCCCCCTTAAATAAACCTAACACTAAGCCCCTGAAGATCATCCTACCTTGTCTTCACCTCACCGGGTATCACCGATCGGTCCTGGCTCCAAAATCTTCATCCAACCCAAGCGGGGGCTGGCGATCCATCATCCGGTGGCTGAAGAGGTCCAGAAGAGGCTCCAAAGTCTTCATCCTATCCGGGAAGAAGAGTAGATCCGGACCGGCAACCATCATCTTCCAAGCGGCATCTTCTATCTACATCCGATGAGGACCGGCTCCATCCTGAAGACCTCCACGCGGACTCATCTTCATCCGGCGACGTCCAACTGAAGAATGACGGTTCCTTTAAGGGACGTCATCCAAGATGGCGTCCCTCGAATTCCGATTGGCTGATAGGATTCTATCCAATCAGCCAATCAGATTGAGCTCGCATTCTATTGGCTGATCGGAACATGATGGTTGCCAGTCCGGATCTACTCTTCTTCCCGGATAGGATGAAGACTTTGGAGCCTCTTCTGGACCTCTTCAGCCACCGGATGATGGATCGCCAGCCCCCGCTTGGGTTGGATGAAGATTTTGGAGCCAGGACCGATCGGTGATACCCGGTGAGGTGAAGACAAGGTAGGATGATCTTCAGGGGCTTAGTGTTAGGTTTATTTAAGGGGGGTTTGGGTTAGATTAGGGGCATGTGGGTGGTGGGTTGTATTGTTGGGGGGGGTATTGTATGTGTTTTTTTTACAGGCAAAAGAGCTGAACTTCTTGGGGCATGCCCCGCAAAGGGCCCTGTTCAGGGCTGGTAAGGTAAAAGAGCTTTGAACTTTAGTAATTTAGAATAGGGTAGGGCATTTTTTATTTTGGGGGTCTTTGTTATTTTATTAGGGGGCTTAGAGTAGGTGTAATTAGTTTAAAATTGTTGTAATATTTTTCTTATGTTTGTAAATATTTTTTTATTTTTTGTAACTTAGTTCTTTTTTATTTTTTGTACTTTAGTTAGTTTATTTCTTTGTAGTTATTTGTAGGTATTGTATTTAATTAATGTATTGATAGTATAGTGTTAGGTTTAATTGTAACTTAGGTTAGGATTTATTTTACAGGTAATTTTGTAATTATTTTAACTATTTTAGCTATTAAATAGTTCTTAACTATTTAATAGCTATTGTACCTGGTTAAAATAAATACAAAGTTACCTGTAAAATAAATATTAATCCTAAAATAGCTATAATATAATTATAATTTATATTGTAGCTATATTAGGATTTATTTTACAGGTAAGTATTTAGCTTTAAATAGGAATAATTTATTTAATAAGAGTTAATTAATTTCGTTAGATTTAAATTATATTTAAGTTAGGGGGGTGTTAGTGTTAGGGTTAGACTTAGCTTTAGGGGTTAATACATTTATTAGAATAGCGGTGAGCTCCGGTCGGCAGATTAGGGGTTAATAATTGAAGTTAGGTGTCGGCGATGTTAGGGAGGGCAGATTAGGGGTTAATACTATTTATTATAGGGTTAGTGAGGCGGATTAGGGGTTAATAACTTTATTATGATAGCGATGCGGTCCGCTCGGCAGATTAGGGGTTAATAAGTGTAGGCAGGTGGAGGCGACGTTGTGGGGGGCAGATTAGGGGTTAATAAATATAATATAGGGGTCGGCGGTGTTAGGGGCAGCAGATTAGGGGTACATAAGGATAATTTAAGTAGCGGCGGTTTACGGAGCGGCAGATTAGGGGTTAAAAATAATATCTAAGACGTAGGAAGTGTTTCCCCATAGCAAACAATGGGGCTGCGTTAGGAGCTGAACGCGGCTTTTTTGCAGGTGTTAGGTTTTTTTTCAGCTCAAACAGCCCCATTGTTTCCTATGGGGGAATCGTGCACGAGCACGTTTTTGAGGCTGGCCGCGTCTGTAAGCAACTCTGGTATCGAGAGTTGAAGCTGCGTTAAATATTCTCTACGCTCCTTTTTTGGAGCCTAACATAGCCTTTATGTGGACTCTCAATACCAGAGTTATTTTTATGGTGCGGCCAAAAAAAAGCCGGCGTTAGCTACGCGGGTCCTTACCGACAAAACTCTAAATCTAGCCGAGAGAAAAATAAAAATAGATACTGCATCCTCTGACTGAACAGACATAACATGTATGGAGTTTGTACCTAATTAAATCAAATAACCATGAATAAGGGAGACTTAGCAATATTCAAAGTCAAAAACTTTAATGTAAGTAATGTGGACACTGCACACTTAACTTCAAACTCTGGGTTTTAAATGATGGATTTAAATTTGAATTGACCCTTTGTCTTCCTGTCAGTATTGGGTTATGCTCACTTACTGTCCCCCTGTTAATGAGCTGTATCTGAACACAATTTGCCTGCTTTGCGTCTTTCCTTGCCCTGTCCTGAGAACATACAGCCAGCAAGTACCAGTATGCTATAGTGTGAACACAAACTGATGTCTGGTATCCAGGTCACAGTATGGGTTGGCATTTTCACATTGTGAAATGAAGGCTAATGGTCATATTGTGAAAGCCTTCTCATGTGTCAATCTAAAACCTCCTGAGATCAGCAACAAGTTTAAATTTTATGCCTGCAGACTTGGTGCCTGAAGGGGTTCTGTCACTTTATAGGCTGCAAAATATGAATATAATATCTGCTATTCATTATAAAGCAAAATGTGGTGGAATTCAGTTCTGTTTGTCATTAATTAGATGATAACCACCTGTCCCATATTTCAAATAAAGACAGCACCTCATTAGATAGAGCACACTATGTGACATGTGCACATATAAAGCTACTTTCAAATTCATTGGATTAACACATCTGAAGTTTAGGGGTGCGGCAGTAATGAATGGGGAATGCTTAGCACCACCCACACAGTAATGCCCTAGAAATGCTACAATTCGGTTTATATACAAATGGCCTTTATGTACAATCTCACTGTCTGTGACATCCTGAAAATGTTATTGTGCAGGATTTCAATCACAGATGAGTCTGATGGCCTTGTGGTAGTATAGGTTAGGGTTAAACTAGGGCTTGTGATTAAAAGGACAGTCTACTCCAGAATTTGTATTAATTAAAAAGATAGCTAATCCCTTTATTACCCATTCCCCAGTTTTGCATAACCAACAGTTATTTTAATATAATTTTTAGTACTGTGATTACCTTGTATCTAAGCCCCTGTAAACTGCCCCCTTATCTCAGTTCTTTTGACAGACTTGCCTTTTAGCCAGTCAGTGCTGACTCATAAATAATTCCAGGGGAGGGAGCACAATGTTATCTATATGGCACACATGAACTATCTCTGTTTAGCGGTGAAAACCGTCAAAATGCACTGAGATAAGAGGCAGACATCAAGGGCTTAGACATTGGCATATGAGCCTACTAAGGTTTAGCTTTCAACAAAGAATACCAAGAGAACAAAGCAAATGTAATGATAAAAGTTAATTGGAAAGTTGTTTAAAATAGCATGCCCTATCTAAATCATGAAAGTTTCAATTTGACTAAACTGTCCTATTAATGTTAGGATTAGAATTAGGGCTAGTGCAATGGTTAGGGTTCCAGACAAACTCCTCTTTTTGACATGACCACAGTCATATTACATAAGTGGCAACATTCTAGTTGTTTTCATGGCAAAATTCAGGACAAGAACCCTGCTTATCCTCAAATATTATTACCTCTCCCAAGCAAAAACACATTAACATAACACACTAATTATGTGTTTAAATGAATAGACTTGCATATCCAAATAAATGTCATTCATATAATTTGGTAGTATGCTTCATGGAAAACATATTTGTAGAGAAATGTCAATAGGAGAAAGTGGAGTAACTTGAGGGATCTGAGTGTCTGGAAATAAATTGGAATAAATGGGTCTGGTCATTATTAGTAGGGAATTTGTGGGATTATGGGGGTTATATATGTGTGGCTCTATATATTATTTGAGGGAGTTTACTATTACATATAAGATTCAGGGTTATTTGAGGGACGTTGCTTTAGGGGAGTCTGGTATGATATTTATTTGTTGGGAGTCTGGGGTTAATGGTGGAGAAATGATTTGGATTTTTTGTGTTTTGTTTTTCATGAGAATGTGTGTGTCACTTTCAGGTTGTATGATTAGTTGTTAAAGCATTTTTTTGTTGGGTCTTTTGTGGGGGTCTCTGGTATATTAGTTATGAGATTATTCAAGAAAGTTTTAGACTAGAATGAATTTAAGCTCAACTACAATAGCTTCAAACATACACAGTAATATACTTAAAATTTTCATAGTGAAAATACATAAACATAGTATAGAGATGTCAGACTCACTAGTCGCTGCTATTCGGCTCAGCTCACTGCGCTCACTGCTAAGAGACACTGACCGGCTGCAGCAGGCTGTGACAGAAATCAAATATAATAATCCACTCTCCAGGGGAGGCTTATTGTGTCCTCTTCTCCTCAACCAGTCTACCTCCTCAACACACGTGACTGCGTGCCGTGCTCACTGCTCAGCCTCTCACTCCGTGCCTCCCGATACCTCCTTGATGACGTCACACGGTCACGCAAGTGCTGATGGCTGGCTGGGGCTGGGCTCCCAAGGCTGCGGCTGTTTATAGAGCAGCCTCCGATGGGAGCGATATACGGCCAACAACTAGAGAGACTTAGCATATGCGCCACTGGGTGGCAGTCTCTAGAGACTCATTAGCTCCAATACATCCATATTGCGCAAAAGGAGGGGAGCTGAACGGCTCATAGCCTCTCCTTCCTTACGCAATATGGATGTATGGAATCAGCGCTAGAGAGTAGAGACTAAGTAGTTTTTAACTGCATGATGGTGACGGCGGCAGGGGGTGGGGGGGTAGGGGGGGTCCCTTGGAAATAGAAAAAAAAAAAAAAACTTAAAAATGTATATTTTTTTTATTAAAAGATTATAAAAATAACTGTAATTACACACATAGGACAGGTGAGGCGCTGCCTCACCTGCCTCCTATGACTGCACGTCACTGCAACAAAGTCAGATAAAGGTTAATTTAAAGACAAAATGCCTGCCACAATATGGCTACCTGGAGATTTATCTTGTTGCTTACCTTTCAGCCAACAAGTTTATTCATGGGAGCTCCCTTAGGGCCTGATGTTCAAAATTTCACTTCTCTGAAATGTAAAGTAATATAAAGTACAAAGTTTAAGTGTAAGAAAAGTCTCATTTTATGCACTGCTATATTGTACTGAGCTCACATACAGAAACACCCCTTGGAGAAGTATAGAAAAATCTGCATTTTAAAAATGTCACTAAGGATATTGAGTGCTGGAGGATCATTTTAGATTAGCTCACCTTAGTGGAGAACTTTCAATCCTCAGGCCCTGTGCCTGATTTCTGAATTAACAAACAAAAAAACAAAACAAAGCTAAAGCAGCTTTTTTATAATGCACTTCTATAGCAAAGCACATTAACATACCCACACCATTTTGGACCACAAAAACATTATAGAAGATCAGTACATCTGGAATTTAGGATATAATGGCTAAAATAATTTAATCACCAATTATTGACTTAATTAAAGGACCACTAAATACAGTAGAATTGATTAATTGAAAAAATACACAATAATAAAAACAAACAAACAAATGTACTAACACACATTTTGATTTGGAAATAAGCAGTAGAATATTTTCTGGCAAATTTCTAATAATAATAATAATAATAATAATAAGTAATAGTCTTTATAAGCTTTCTGTTTGCAACATGATGTGGCTTGTGCATTGAGTATTCTGACAGTTTTTTGTTTGGATATACTGGTTTGATTTTGGCTTCCCCTGACTTCGCTTCTGTATTAACCCCTTGTTTTGGACTGATTTTGTATTTGACTTTAACCTGTTTTTTACTTTGCATTTGTTAAATGATTTTATGTTGCTTTTCCCTGTGAGGCTTTGACTCAGACTGATGGACTCCTTATTCTCTACCTTAGCATAGTGACTTACAGTTTGCCTGTATCTGGTTTTTTCTTGCACTATTGCTACCTTTTACTTTGGATGCCTCTTTGCATTTAAGTCACCTATTTGAATTTGTCTTCATCTGGACAGCGAGAATAAACTTTTACTAAAGTATGTTTTCCTTGGGTATTTACATTTATGAATTTACAGTTGCAGTCTAGTACATATTTGTTCTTTTACTTTGTAGGCACTGATTAAAGTAATAGAGAGGGTTCAGCTACTAAGTTTAGGCTTATTGTTCTCTTTTCCCTAGCCTCTGCTTGGTTACTGTGTTTAATTTGCAGTGTCCCAGTAAGGGTTTGCAGTGAGTTGAGCCTCTAACCTATTGATTCCAGGAACAGCAGTACTCCAACTGATGCTAGTGAAGATGTGGGACCAGCCAGGAAAACAGTTTACTGTTTTTTTTACAATACTGTGTATAGCCCCTCTTTGTTTAAATGTTTGAAACATAAAATCCATATAAGATGTTTATAACCTCTAATGAGTTCTTTATTTAAAAAACAACATGAATTTACTTTTTTACAGTTTTTTTAATTGTCCATATTCAGATTATTAGGATACAGAGTATTCAACTGGTTAATCCACCAGGCTTCCTTTCTCTTTAACATTCTCTTCTCTGTTTTCGTATGTGATCAATAACTTGAAACCTAAGTTGGCTGACTGTGTGATCCATTTATGTAAATGTGCAGCAACTGGCTGTGTTACATCTTTAAATCTGATGATTTATGGTCACTTATTCTTCTTTAACAGGTCTTGTTTCAAAAACCACACGGCCTCTTCAGAATATATAACAAAATATGTTAAGCATGTGTAGTAACCATTAAATACTTTTTGCTTCCTACCCTTAATCTGAGCCATATATCATTGAACTGCATTATGCACATGGCATGGCTAACATCCCTAATATGGTGAGGTTAAAGGGACATGCCAGCCACATTTTTTCTTTTATGATTTAGAAAGAGAATGCAATTTTAAACATCTTTCTAATTTACTTATATTATCTAATTTGTTTTATTCTCTTGATATTCTTTGATGAAAAGCATATCTAGATATGCTCACTAGCTGCTGATTGGTTGCTGCACATAGAAGCATCGTGTGATTGGCTCACCATGTGCATTGCTTTTTCTTCAACTAAGGATATTTAAAAATGAAGCAAAATAAATAATGGAAGTAAATTGTAATGTTGTTTAAATTTCTATTCTCTATCTGAATCATGAAAGAAAGATTTTGGGTTTAGTGGCCCTTTAAGTAGTTAACTACACTAATTTTAGAGACAACTAAACACTAAAGGCTAAATTTAGAGTTTGGCGTTAGCCGTCAAAACCAGCGTTAGAGGCTCCTAACGCTGGTTTTTACCGCCCGCTGGTATTTGGAGTCAGTCAGGAAAGGGTCTAACGCACACTTTCCAGCCGCGACTTTTCCATACCGCAGATCACCCTACGTCAATTGCGTATCCTATCTTTTCAATGGGATCTTTCTAACGCCGGTATTTAGAGTCGTGGCTGAAGTGAGCGTTAGAAATCTAACGACAAAACTCCAGCCGCAGAAAAAAAACAGTAGTTAAGAGCTTTTTGGGCTAACACCGGTTCATAAAGTTCTTAACTACTGTGCTCTAAAGTACACTAACACCCATAAACTACCTATGTACCCCTAAACCGAGGTCCCCCCATATCACCGCCACTCGATTAATTTTTTTTAACCCCTAATCTGGCGACCACACCAGCAAACATCTTCATCCAAGCCGCATCTTCTATGTTCTTCCATCCGATGACGACCGGCTGATCTTCAAGACCTCCAGCGCGGATCCATCCTCTTCTTCTGACGACTAGACGACGAATGAAGGTTCCGATCAGCCAATAGAATGCGAGCTCAATCTGATTGGCTGATCGGATCAGCCAATCGGATTGAACTTGAATCTGATTGGCTGATTCCATCAGCCAATCAGAATTTTCCTACCTTAATTCCGATTGGCTGATAGAATCCTATCAGCCAATCGGAATTCGAGGGAAAACATCTTGGCTGACGTCCCTTAAAGGAACCGTCATTCGTCGGGAAGTCGTCAGTGAAGATGGATGTTCCGCGTCGGCGGGATGAACTACATGGATCCGGAAGAAAGAAGATTGAAGATGCCGCTTGATAGAAGACTTCAGTCGGATCATGGACCTCTTCAGCTCCCGCTTGGATGAAGACTTTAGCCGGATCATGGACATCTTCAGCCCCCCGCTTGGGCTTGGATCAAGACATCGGAGGCTCCTCTGGATCGATCGGTGAACCCGGAGTGGTGAAGACAAGGTAGGGAGATCTTCAGGGGCTTAGTGTTAGGTTTATTTAAGGGAGGTTTGGGTTAGATTAGGGGTATGTGGGTGGTGGGTTGTAATGTTGGGGGGGGTATTGTATGTTTTTTTTTACAGGCAAAAGAGCTGAATTCTTTGGGGCATGCACCGCAAAGGGCCCTTTTCAGGGCTGGTAAGGTAAAAGAGCTTTTCTATTTTAATTTTATAATAGGGTAGGGCATTTTTTTATTTTGGGGGTCTTTGTCATTTTATAAGGGGGCTTAGAGTAGGTGTAATTAGTTTAAAATTGTTGTAATATTTTTCTAATGTTTGTAAATATTTTTTTATTTTTTGTAACTTAGTTCTTTTTTATTTTTTGTACTTTAGTTAGTTTATTTCATTGTATTTAATTGTAGGTATTGTATTTAATTAATTTATTGATAGTGTAGTGTTAGGTTTAATTGTAGATAATTGTAGGTAGTTTATTTAATTTATTTATTGATAGTGTAGTGTTAGGTTTAATTGTAACTTAAGTTAGGATTTATTTTACAGGTAATTTTGTAATTATTTTAACAAGGTAACTATTAAATAGTTATTAACTATTTAATAGCTATTGTACCTGGTTAAAATAATTACAAAGTTGCCTGTAAAATAAATATTAATCCTAAACAGGTATTTAGCTTTAAATAGGAATAATTTATTTAATAAGAGTTAATTTATTTTGTTAGATTTAAATTATATTTAACTTAGGGGGGTGTTAGTGTTAGGGTTAGACTTAGCTTTAGGGGTTAATACATTTATTAGAGTAGCGGTGAGATCCGGTCGGCAGATTAGGGGTTAATTATTGTAGGTAGGTGGAGGCGACGTTGGGGGCAGCAGATTATAGGGGTTAATAAATATAATATAGGGGTCGGCGGTGTTAGGGGCAGCAGATTAGGGGCACATAGGGATAACATAGGTTGCGGCGGTGTACGGAGCAGCAGATTAGGGGTTAATAATAATATGCAGGGGTCAGCGATAGCGGGGGCGGCAGATTAGGGGTTAATAAATATAGGGGTCGGCGGTGTTAGGGGCAGCAGATTAGGGGTACATAGGTATAATGTAGGTTGCCGCGGTGTACGGAGCGGCAGATTAGGGGTTAATTATAATATGCAGGGGTCAGCGATAGCGGGGTTGGCAGATTAGGGGTTAATAAGTGTAAGGTTAGGGGTGTTTAGACTCGGGGTACATGTTAGGGTGTTAGGTGCAGACTTAGGAAGTGTTTCCCCATAGGAAACAATGGGGCTGCGTTAGGAGCTTAACGCTGCTTTTTTGCAGATGTTAGATTTTTTTTCAGCTCAAACAGCCCCATTGTTTCCTATGGGGGAATCGTGCACGAGCACGTTTTTGAAGCTGGCCGCGTCCGTAAGCACCGCTGGTATCGAGAGTTGCAGTGGCGGTAAATATGCTCTACGCTCCCTTTTTTGGAGCCTAACGCAGCCATTCTGTGAACTCTAAATACCAGTGGTATTTAAAAGGTGCGGGGGAAAAAAAGCACGCGTAGCTAACGCACCCCTTTGGCCGCAGAACTCTAAATCTAGCCGTAACTAAGGTGTCTCCAAGGTTTCTCACTCTCCAATATGAAGGGGTAGGTACAGTTTTAAAAACACCTTTGTTAGATAACAGGTACTAATGCTTTTTTAGTATCTTATACATAGCAGTACATTTATTGCTATAACATGTAATAAATATTAACCTCTGATCTTAGATTGATGTAGATTTACTACAATGAAATTCCTGCCTGGAGGGTTGTTTATTCTACAGCATCTAATGTATATCTTTTGGAAGCTTTATCTTATTCTTTTGACCCTTAATTGTTGACTTTTAGGGGTAGATCTCAATATATTTTCAATATGACAACTCTCAAATTGCAAAAAGGTATTTGGATCTGTTGGTATCATAAAAAGATTAGTCTTCAGAAACGTATTCAAACGATATATCTTTGACAATTATTAGAATATCCACAAATAGTCTAAGTATGCCAAAAATAATGTCTATGAAGCAGAGCCAAACTTTCCAGTGAGACTTAAATAAATCATTGACATAGATGTACTTATCCTCAGTGCTATAGGATTGGCATACTGATTGACATACGTGGTGGCCACATTTGAACCTATCACAGTTCTTATTTTTTTCCATTTAGTATGTATCCTGGAAAACAAAATAGTTGTAATAAAGTACAATTCTCAGAAGGTCATCAAAAAAATTATCCTGTTTTACAGTATAATTACTATTCTTGTATACATACTCTGCCACAGATTTTAATCCTGCTTCATATGGTATAGATATACACAAACTAACCACATCTTATGTAAAAAATATATTTTTAAATATCTAGGGGCCTATTTAACAAAGGTCTGTCGAACCTGATCCGACAGTGCGGATCAGGTCCGACAGACCACGCTGAATATGCTCTCTGTATTCAGCATTGCACTAGCAGCTCTTGTGAGCTGGTGGTACAACACCACCCCCTGCAGAGCCGCGGCCAATCGGGGGTGTCAATCAACCCGATCGTACTCGATCGGGTTGAATTGCGGCGATGTTTGTCCGCCTGCTCAGAGCAGGCGGACAGGTTATGGAGCAGCGGTCTTTAGACCGCTGCTTCATAACTGGTGTTTCTGGCGAGTCTGCAGGCTCTCCAGAAACACGGGCCCTAAAGCTCCATCCGGAGGTTGATAAATGGGCCCCATTGTCATTTAGTTTTATCAAGAAAACAATTTCTATCTTTTAAATATGATTATTGTTTTTTTACTTTATAAGAAAAAATAGTAAAAGGGGAAAAGACAGATTATGTTCCTGTAGTTATTGGACCCTAGTGGGTGTAACAGATCCTTATGACTTTTAGGAAAGGTGTTAAACACCAGAGTAACTGGGTGTCTCTTATACAGAAATCATTTTTAGGTGTTAAAGTGTTGCAGGATCACTTTTATATAAACTGTGTCTAGGACTGCAATTGCACGGACCTTATCTGCATTCGGTATAGTAATATATTCTTTTGAATTCAAATCAAAATTTTTAAAATTATAGTGTGGTACTTGCTATTCCTGACCCTTATGAAATGTATCAATATCACCTTGAACAAACTTTTTATAAAGGTTTCAACATTATAGTTATTGCTAGGGGGATTCAAAGTAGACTTTCTATGTTAAACATTTTCACATCTAGAGGCATCAGCAGTTAAATACTCAACAATATCATTAAGACCAAAAGTGCCTATCTTTTGATTAGCAAAAAAAAAGAAAAGAACAGAAAAAAAGCGTTGAGTCTCAGAATTCTGAAAAACTTGTTTTAATCCTTATCTAGTGTAAATTCATCACATTTCTTATATGGGCAAATGGAAACCCCTTAAACAATAACGAATACTCAGATTCTTTGAGCTTGTACTTAAGTGTTCCTTAGTGCCAATTGTCCACTTGTTTACTCAGTATACCATATGCAATACAACATTGTGGTGATCCTCACATCTCCCCCTCCACTTGGATTGGTTTTGCACCTCTCGTTTGTGGGTATGACTGAGAGTTTAGAGTTGTAGATGCTCTCAGTGACAAGCACAAGCACAGAGGTTTCAAAGCAGATACATTGAAAAATCCTAAAAGATCAGGGCTCGTAGCAAATCAAACAAGGAACAGATGTCAATGCCAGAATTCAGAGCACTGGAAGGAACTGGCATTTATAGTTAATTGATTACTAACCTATCTGAGTAAGCAGGTGTGTAGGGAGAGATTTAGCTGCCAAAAAACAGTCTGGGAGCCAGATTCTCTAAAGCTCTCTGATGAGGCGAGATCCTATGAGTCATTAGGTCGAGTTCCCTAATATGCTTACTGCCTTCTTATTTCCCGCCTCTCCCCCATTCAATCCATCTGAAATGCCTCTGCCAGGCTAATTTACCCTTCCTGTCGCTCTGTATCTGCTGCACCTCTCTACGAGTCCCTTCATTGGCTCCCCATTCACCTCAGAACTAAATTCAAAATTCTCACCCTTACATACAAAGCTCTCACCAACGCTGATCCCCACTACCTATCCTCTCTAATCAACAAATATACTCCAGGCCGCCCACTAAGTTCCAACAATGATCTGCTCATTTCATCTTCGACTTTCACCTCTTCCAATGCTAGACTGCAGGACTTCTGTCATGCAGCACCTACCCTCTGGAATGCTCTCCCTTGTGCTGTCAGACTTTCCCCTAATTTTTCTTCTTTTATATGCTCCGTGAAGAGTAGACATGTGCAACGCGAAAAGTTTCGTTTCATTTTAATTAGTTAAAAAAATAATTTTGTTTCGGGAAATTAGTTTAGTTAAAAAAGAAAAATTTGTTTTGGAAAATTAGTTATGTTAATTTAAATCGTTATTTCGGATCCATTCATTATTTTGGATCCATTCTTAATTCATATTCATTATTATATTCTGAGTTTAGAATAGAATAATGAATATGAATAAAAAATGGATCCGAAATAAAGAATGGATCCAAAAAAACGTTTTAACTTAACATAACATGCCGATTCCCGAAACAAAATTATCTACAAAATCGCTGTCACCCTCATCACCAACACTAAATAAAGCTATTAACCCCTAAACACCCCCCTCAGCTCTTCCAGGCAACTCCATCTTCATCTATCGCGGGACCGGCATCTTCTATATTCTTCATCTCGGTGGATGCTCGGAGGCGGAGGTCCAGGCAGAGGTCCATCGGTCCGACGTGGAGGTCCTCTTCATGTGATCATCCGCCGCACACTGAGGATTCAATTCAAGGTACCCCTTTAATATTGGGGTACCATTGCATTCCTATAGGCTGAAAAACTAAAATCAGCCAATAGGAATGAGAGCTGCTTAAATCCTATTGGCTGATTTGAACAGCAAATAGGATTTAAGCTGCTTTCATTCCTAGTGGCTGATTTAGGGGTTAATACGTTTAGTTAGTGTCGGCAATGTCAGGGAACGGCGGTTTAGGGGTTAATAGCTTTATTTAGTGTTTTAGTTAGTGTCGGCGATGTCGGGGAACTGTGGTTTAGGGGTTAATAGATTTAGTTAGTGTCAGAGAACTGCGGTTTAGAGGTTAATAGGTTTAGTTAGTGTCGGCAATGTCAGGGAACGGCGGTTTAGGGGTTAAAGGGACAGTATACACTCATTTTCATATGCATGTAATAGACACTACTATAAAGAATAAGATGCACAGATACTTATATAAAAATCCAGTATAAAACTGTTTAAAAACTTACTTAGAAGCTGTCAGTTTGGCTCTGTTGAAAAGGCAGATGGAAAGCCCACTGCAAGTGGCAAATAAGACACTCCCCCCCTCCCCCTTCTTTTGCATATGAAAAGACCCTTTACACAAACAGGAGCAAGCTGGAGAAGGTAGCTGACAGTATTCACATAAAACTTTGGGGCTTGGTTAGGAGTCTGAAAATCAGAGCAATGTTATTTAAAAATAAGCAAAACTATACATTTATTTTTTTTAAAAAAACTTTATGGGCTATATAAATAGATCATCTACAAAACATTTATGCAAAGAAAAAATGAGTGTATAATGTCCCTTTAATAGCTTTATTTAGTGTTTTAGTTAGTGTTTGGGATGTCGGGGAACGGCGGTTTAGATTAGAACAATGAAAAATTCCAAATATGAATAAAGAATGGATCAGAATATTCAGAAACAGATATGTTTTCAGAATTTTCGGCTGAAACGAATTGCACATGTCTACTGAAGACTTTTTTGTTTAGAGAAGCCTACCTTCAAATCAGTAATAAATGAATTCCACTTACCTAATATTTCACCAAATCTAACTCTGCATTATCATTCTCACTCTTGCAGTCCTCACCTCCTGTTTCTCAACCTCCTACTCTTCTAGATTGTAAGTTCCCAGTGGAATAGGGCACTCAATTCCTCCTGTATGTGTTTGTCAAATTTTGTCTTGTCTCTTACAAGTTGTATATCATTGTTTTATTTAAATAAATTGTATCCATGGACAGCATGGCAGAATAAGCTGGTGCTTCATAAATAAAGTATAATAATAATAATAATAATAATAATAATAATAATAATAATAATAATAATAATAATAAAGAGAGTCCCCTAGTTTACAATAAATGGCTCAGTAAAACAAGCTTATGATTTCTCTCCATACCAGTGAGTTTTTGAGATCAGGCCCAAGTTTCTTCAGGGTCTGGTTGTGACACTTAGGGCCTGATAATCTAAACCTCGCAATTTCAGATGTGGTTTCTCTTGGCGACCCTTACAGGGGCTGCCCTGGTGGAATTATCATAAACAAGGGGCAATCCATGTGTGTGAAAGTAATGGAGCTAGCTGAAAAGGGATGCTTCACTACCTAGAGTGAAGTAGCAGTGAGCAGGGGGTGTAGTATAAAAAGTAAATACTGCAGCCAATATAAATAAGATTACGTTACTTTCTGTTTTCAATTAAGGTTATAAGTATTTTGAGCGTTTTGAGAAAAGCTCACCACCTTTTAGTTGGGGAGAAAAAAAGATCTGCAGAGCAAAAATCTTTCTAGAAATACACTAGGATTAGAGAGACAAATTCATATACACCATAGGATGCCCATGGTCAGTCCATAAAAAAAACCTTTACGCTTTGTATTTTGTACTTTTAAGTACGAATTTCGTGCTTTTTTTTGCTCATCCAGTGTACTTAAATTACGATTTACGCTGTGCATAGTTAATACAATTTATTCCTGAGTAATTTACATACAAATTTAAAGTTTTCAAAAAAATATGATTTTTGGTGAACAATTTCGTTATGATTTTTCATGCACCTTAGCAATACAATGATGTTTAAAATACTAATTTATTGTGCACTTATTATACAAAAATGCAGTATGTTCCCCTTAGCAAGACACCCTTTTTTTCAGTGTACAAAGTGGCTTTAGATCATTCCAGCTGTGAAATAGAAGTACTGGCGAGCATTCTTTAATAATCTCGCCAGCCAAGATCATCGGCTATTAGTCTTCCTTTAAACTGTATTCCTACTTAACCATTTGTTTGATTTTTGTACCCACTACCTGTTTTATGAACTCTGCTTCTCTGCTCTTCCTCATTGGTTGTGAAGATTTAAAAATCTACAGTCGTACACCCACAGAAGGCTCCAAGTGCAGAGGCAGATCGATACTGAACTGCAAAGTTATTGTCTATATCTGTTAAACATTGACACAAGTTTTTTTTTTATATATATTTTACTGTAGTTTAATATATAAAATACAATACGATCAATACTTTAGTAAAATAAATGATTGTTCTCTATATTAGTTGTGAATCTCGAACATGTTTGCATAGATTTATGTAATGAATTCAGATATATTATTTGTTCATGAGTGACAGAAAAAAAAATTGAAATTAAAAAAATGACCTCAGAATTTTAGGAGAAGGAGGAGGATGAGGCTGGCACAAGAGGCAAAACTAGTGGCAGGAGGGCAAGGCCAGAGCAACCAGCTTAGGAAGGGAGTGCAATACGGGAGGTGCCACCAGTGTGCCTTGTGGTTCTGTAGTCCCCCTGTTGCAGGCAAACCATCAGTAGTTCCAACAGGCTACTTTGTCTGCTGACTTCTTGGCACATTATTATTAAAGAGACATTGTACTTTAGAATTCCATGTGTTTGACGCAACATTGATTTGTAATAAAATTACAGTAATGTGATGGAAGTATAGTATGCCATTGAAGTTAAATTGTTAGTTGTTAGAAGTTTCTCATATGAGGCAATAATACTTGGATACCAAGGTATAATTTGTGCATAAGCATGTACTTGCTATATTTATGAACATAATTATCATTTTACCTGACATACTATATTGTCAGGATAAATTATTTGCAATTGTGTTAACATTTAATATAATCTTTTAAATATACAGTATTTACTATAATGTCTTTTTAATAAAATTAATATCTTAAATATTCATTTTATAGAAAGCATCATCTGAATATAAAGCATAATATCTGCAGTAGCATTTTGTGATTATTATTACTGGAAAAGCACTCTGACAGTATCCCCTGACATTCAGCAATCATCTGCCAAGAAAAAACGCAACCCCATAGTTAAAGGGACACTGAACCCATATTCTTTCTTTAATGATTCAGATATGTATGCAATTTTAAGCAACTTTCTAATTTACTCCTATTATCAAATTTTCTTCGTTCTCTTGCTATCTTTATTTTAAAAGCAGGAATGTAAATATTAACAGCCAGCTTATTTTAGGTTCAGTACCATGGATAGCTCTTGCTTATTGGAGGCTTACATTTACCCACCAATAAGCAAGCATAACCCAGGGTCTCAACCAAAAATGGGCCAGCTCCTATGCATCACATTCCTGCTTTTTAAATAAAGATAGCAAGAGAATAAAGAAAAAATCATAATAGGAGTAAATTTAAAAGTTGCTTAAAATTGCATGCTCTATCTAAAGAAAAATAATCCCTATATTACCTATTCCCCAGTTTTGCATAACCAACACTGTTATATTAATATACTTTTACCTCTGTCATTACCTTGCACATAAGCCTTTGCAGACTGCCCCCTTATATCAGTTCTTTTGACAGACTTGCATTTTAGCCAATCAGTGCTGACTCATAAATAACTCCATGGGAGTGAGCACAATGGTATTGATATGGCACACATGAAATTAGCATATGATCCAACCTAGGTTTAGCTTTCAACAATGAATACCAAGAGAACAAAGCAAATTTGATGATGAGTAAACTGGAAAGTTGTTTAAAATTGCATGTCCTATCGGAATCATGAAAGATTGATTTTGACTAGACTGTCCCTTTAACCCCTTAGTGACCAGACCATTTTTCAATTACTGTTAAGGACCAGGGCTATTTTTACAATTCTGTGGTGTTTGTGTTTAGCTGTAATATTCCTCTTACTCATTTACTGTACCTACACATATTATATACTGTTTTTCTAGCCATTAAATTGACTTTCTAAAGATACCATTATTTTCATCATATCATATAATTAATTCACTATAATTTTTTTTATAAAATATGATGAAAAAATGGAAAAAACACACTTTGGGGCATATGTATCAAGCTCCGAATGGAGCTTGATGCCCCGTGTTTCTGGCGAGTCATCAGACTCGCCAGAAACAGCAGTTATGAAGCAGCGGTCACAAAGACCGCTGCTCCATAACCTGTCCGCCTGCTCTAAGCAGGCGACACACATCGCCGGAAATCAACCCGATCGAGTACGATCGGGTTGATTGACACCCCCTGTAAAGTCTATTTCAACTATGTAAGTGGAACGCAACTGCAGATCAATTATTGTTTTGTATCACCAGGGTTTTTGGGCTATTTAGGTGAGCATAGGCCAGTAAACCTGTGGTGAATTAATATTAAGTTAGAGGTTCAATGCTGTTAGTACTATCACAACATGGATCCTTCTAAGCACAATATTTCCAATACTGTTAGACTGGCACAGTATGGAAAAAATAATGAAAAAATGATAGAAGAAAAATATGCTTCTAATTTAAAGAACTTGAGAGAACAAAAATTCTTTTTTAATCCTTGTAAGAAGTAAGCTTGGTTTGCAAGAGATATAATTTTAAAAAGTCACAGAGAATGCTTCAGTTGTCTTGTAGCTGCTACTTTGTAACTGTGTTTATTGAGAGCAGCTGCTGCAGAGTAAAAGGGGAATTTGGCAAGATTCCCAGACTTGCAGTTGCAAAACCAAGTAACAGATTTTATTTTAAAATAGTTAAATCCTCTTCAGTTCAAGCTTGTAAACTTAGAGCTCAAAGTCTTGTTCTTAAAGCAGCATATATATTATGAAGTGAGAAAGGAGACAGTGATTCCCCAGTATGAAATAGTGTGCAGAGTAATTTAGAAAACTGCAGTGCCTGTCAGCTCCAGTTAAATTAAGAGTGATGCTGTAAGTGTACAATAACAATTCAGCAGTTAAGTTCTCAAATAGTATGCAAGGAATAAAATTAAGAGGTAACTTAGCTGTAAGTCCAATGATGCAAACAGGATATTTCAGGGGATGTAATCCTTGTAGAAAATAGTCCAGAGTAATCCAAGCAAACAGTCCTTTGTGAAAGCAGTTGGTTTGAGAAAAACAATGCAGCTCAGAGACTGTGTGTAAGCTGTTACTCCTGCTAATTAAAATAACTAAGCACCTGTTTGCTGACAGGTGGAGCCTTAAGTAACATGAAAGTGAGAGAACCATGTGATGAGAAGTGAGAGAAGTAAAACATGAAATGGAATCCTGACATAAGCCCCCCCTTCAAGGAAGCCAATCCTCGGCTTGATGCCTGGGTCTATGTGGATAGCGTCTATGGAAGCGGGAGAGCAACCGAGGGGCATTGATGTGGGTGTGTGGTTCCCAACTGTTGTCATCTGGCAGGAAACCCTTCCACCTCACAAGGTATTGCAACTGACCATTGTAATATCTAGAGTCCAATAGGTCTTGGACCTCAAATATGTCAACATCCAAGGTCACCGGATCAGGGGGAAGAATAGTTTTAGTCGTTGAGGTAGAGGAAGCCGGTTTCAGGAGCGAGACATGGAAGGTGGGGTGAATAGGTAATGATGATGGAAGATCAAGAGTAACTGCATTGGCATTAACAATATTGCTTATTGTAAAGGGTCCGATAAATAAGCCAGTTATTTTTTTACTGGGAACAGGTATTTTGAGATTTTTGGTTGAAAGCCAGACTTTATCTCCTACTGCATAGACAGGAGAAGGTCTTCTATGGAGATCATAGTACTTCTTTTGTATAGCTTGTGCGTTCTGGATGTTTAGACGCAAGGAATGAAAATTCTCCGCTATCTTTTGTAGAAGGTCATCAACCGATTGAGAAGTTGGGGCAATTGAGTCATGGATGAAGAAGTTAGGGTGGAATAGTTTTTACTATTATTATATGCAAATTCTGCCATGTATAGGTACCGGGCCCACTCTGTTTATTGGTATGATCAGTAACAGCGGATGTACTGTTCAAGCCATTGGTTTAAAGTTTCAGTTTGACCATTGGTCTGCGGATGGAAGGCTGTACTAAGTCGATGATCAATCTGTAGATGTTGGGCGAGGGATTTCCAGAATTTTGAAGTAAATTGAGCTCCTCTGTCGGTTGTTATGATATGTAAAGTCTATTTCAACTATGTAAGTGGAACGCAACTGCAGATCAATTATTGTTTTGTATCACCAGGGTTTCCTTTTAAGAATACACATTTTGTATTACATGATAAACCTTAGAGGATTTTGGATCTTTCCAGGCTATGGAGAATAATAAATTGCATATCTGAAAGAAAGAGAGAGAGAGAGAGAGAGAGAGAGAGAGAGAGGAAGGGAGGGAGGGAGTCAAGAGGAATGGGGGTTACAACAGAATAAAGGAAGATGGGACAAGGAGGATAAGAAGTAAGATTGATATTGTATTATTTAACTTTGATGCTTTATTTTAATTATCTTCTTTTTTGTCTTAATTTTCTCCTTTTGGGGGATTAGATAATATTTGAATACGTTCTACGTTCTAGCGCTGCGGAATCTGTTTGCGCTCTACAAATAACCGATAATAATAATATTTATTTTTTACAAAAAATCTAAATGTGTAAATCAGAATGATATTAATTTATAAATCTAATGTTCTAGAATATTTCTGTTTATGATGAAAAATGTATTAACCTATTTCAATATCAGTCAATTTTTTTGGATGGATATATTGATATAATTTAATAAAGCTAATAAAAAATACTGCTAACCTAAAAAAGTTCTGACTTCCTAGTTTTAAATATATATGTAAAACGTTAGATGGCTTCCAGTACCCTATTCGCACAAATTACTCATTTTATTGGCTCTAGACTGCCTTTTTTTTCTTTCCTTTCTTTTTGTTAACTGTATAAAAGGAAGTGGGGTTCTTTACTAACCAATAAACATTACGTTTTTTTTTTTTTTTACAATTTGGTACTATTGAATAGTGTAACTTTATTACAATTATTTCATCTTTCTTAATTTAACAGGATCCCATAAGGATACAAGCTTCATTAGGACCAAAGACGCTTATAAGAGGGATAGGGCTAAGGATTGCTACTACATGGGCACTAGGGCTCGCTGACTTGCTAAAATGTACCAACATAAGTTGATAAGGTTCTAGAACAGGATTGATTCTAGCCATGGCATTATTACAGCAAATGAACTGATAACAGTAAATGGACTCATGAAGAGTTTTTGAAACATGGCTATTATAGCAGCAAAACCTAAACAGTTAATGGAGTAGTCTACTTAAAGAGAGACTATGTTCAAAATGTTTCCTCATGTGTGGGGATGAGCAGCATTTAAATAATTAGGCATTTTTTGTCTGGAAATATATGCGTTACAGCTATTTTAAATCTAAATGTAAACTAATATACCAATACCACTTGTACACTTGCTACTAATACTAATCACCTGATAGTTACTCCTAATGCACGGTGAGCATTAGCAGGAAGTACCTATGACCCAGTGAACATTAACAAGAAGTAGCTATCAGCTATTGAACAGTAGCAGGAAGTACCTACCAGCCAATAAACATAAGCAGGAAGTTGCTTTTTCATATTGATGACATATTGATGACAGAAACTTTTCAAGTATATTTAAGATCAGTGCAGGAGCTGCAAACACATAGAAAAAAACTAGTGCAGTAGCTGACAAACTTACTGTGTGTTCAGAGCATATAACTACTGGAACTGACCATCTTTTTGCATGACAGTTCATATGATTTCAAAATTTAAAGAAAGATCTAGAAAGATATAGAAATAAGTCAAAGGTCAGATACAAATCAAGCAGTGATCAGGAGGTATTAAGGAAGGCATCAGTCAAATAGCTATCAAGAAAGAAAGAATTGCTCACATGCACACCAAATCAGGCTCTGGTCATTTTTATGAAGTGGAATTAGGATTAAATGAAGGAAATACAGATCATTAGTACCATATGTTTCTGAATATACTAAGGTGGTGATCGTTTTTGTAGAATTTGATGAATACTTCTGATCATTCTTACAGATGGAAGGCTGTACTAAGTCGATGATCAATCTGTAGATGTTGGGCGAGGGATTTCCAGAATTTTGGATCAGCCAATCGGATTGAACTTGAATCTGATTGGCTGATTCAATCAGCCAATCAGATTTTTCTAACTTAATTCCGATTGGCTGATAGAATCCTATCAGCCAATCGGAATTCGGCGGACGCCATCTTGGATGACGTCATTTAAAGGTACCTCATTCGTCGTTCAGTCGTCGTCCGGGATGGATGCTCCGCGGCGGCGGAGCGAAGAAAGAAGATTGAAGATGCCGCCGGAAGAATGAAGACTTTGCTGCCGCTTGGAGGAAGACGTCACCGGAGGAAGATTTCTTCTTTGCCGCTTGGAGGAAGTCATCGCCGGAGGAAGAATTCTTCTTTGCCGCTTGGAGGAAGTCATCGCCGGAGGAAGAATTCTTCTTTGCCGCTTGGAGGAAGACATCGCCCGGATCGGATCAGGAGTTCGGCCCGGTGTGGTGAAGACAAGGTAGGGAGATCTTCAGGGGGGTAGTGTTAGTCTTTTTTAAGGGGGGTTTGGGTGGTTTTAGAATAGGGGTATGTGGGTGGTGGGTTGTAATGGGGGGGTATTGTATTTGTATGCAAAAGAGCTGAATTCTTTGGGGCATGCCCAACAAAAGGCCCTTTTAAGGGCTGGTAAGGTAAAGAGCTTTGAAATTTTTTTCATTTAGAATAGGGCAGGGAATTTTTTTTATTTTGGGGGTTTATTATTTTATTAGGGGGCTTAGAATAGGTGTAATTAGCTTAAAAATCTTGTAATCTTTTTTTTATTTTTTGTAATTTAGTGGGTTTTTTTTTGTAATTTAGTTTAGTTTATTAATTGTATTTTTAGATAGATGTTTGTAGTTTATTTATTGATAGTGTAGGTGTATTTGTAACTTAGGTTAGGATTTATTTTACAGGTAATTGGGTAATTATTTTAACTAGGTAGATATTAAATAGTTAATAACTATTTAATAGCTATTATACCTAGTTAAAATAATTAACAATTTACCTGTAAAATAAATATTAACCCTAACATAGTTACAATGTAATTATTAATTATATTGTAGCTATCTTAGGGTTTATTTTATAGGTAAGTATTTAGATTTAAATAGGAATATTTTAGTTTATAAATGAATTAGATTAATTTAATATAAATTTAGTTAGGGGTGTTAGGGTTAGATAGAGTTAATATAGTTAATATAAATACTATAGTAACTATATTAACTATATTAACCCTAATATAATTAGGGTTAATATAGTTAATATATATAATGTAATACCTATATTAACTATAATATACTTAGGGTTAATATAGATAATATAGCTGGCGGCGGGGTAGGTAGATTAAATTAGGGGTTAATCATTTTAATAGAGATGGCGGCGGTGTAAGGGGCTTACATTAGGGGTTAATAATATTAATATAGCTGGCGGCGGTATAGGGGGATTAGATTAGGGGTTAATAATTTTTATATAGGTGGCGGTGGTGTAAGGGGTCAGATTAGGGGATAGATAAGGTAGATGACAGCGGTGTAAGGGGTTCTAATTAGGGGATAGATAAGGTAGATGGCGGCGGTTTTAGGGGCTCACAGTAGGGGGTTAGTTTATGTAGATGGCGGCGGGGTCCGGGAGCGGCGGTTTAGGGGTTAATAACTTTATTAGGGATTTCGGGGGGGGGGGGATCGCGGTTGACAGGTAGATAGACATTGCGCATGCGTTAGGTGTTAGGTTTATTTTAGAAGATCGCGGTTGAAAGGGAGATAGACATTGCGCATGCGTTAGGTGTTAGGTTTATTTTAGCAGCCAGTTTAGGGAGTTACGGGGCTCCAATAGTCAGCGTAAGGCTTCTTACGGCTGCTTTTTGTGGCGAGGTGAAAATGGAGTAAGTTTTCTCCATTTTCGCCACGTAAGTCCTTACGCTGCATATTGGATACCAAACTGCGCTGGTTTGGTATACCTGCCTATAGCCCAAAAAACTACGGGCGACGGCAGAAATATACGCGCGTAACTTCTAGGTTACGCCGTATATGTGATACCAAACCCGCGCAAATATTGGCGTCGCCGGCTTTTGCGGGCAACGATTTTTATCGGATGGACCCCTAGGTTTGCAAGAGATATACTTTTAACAAGTCACAGAGAATGCTTCAGTTGTCTTGTAGCTGCTACTTTGTAACTGTGTTTATTGAGAGCAGCTACTGCAGAGTAAGAGGGGAATTTGGCAAGATGCCCAGCCTTGCAGTTGCAAAACCAAGTACCAGATTTTATTTTGAAATAGTTAAATCCTCTTCAGTTCAAGCTTGTAAACTTAGAGCTCAAAGTCTTGTTCTTAAAGCAGCATATATATTATGAAGTGAGAAAGGAGACAGTGATTCCCCAGTATGAAATAGTGTGCAGAGTAATTTAGAAAACTGCAGTGCCTGTCAGCTCCAGTTAAATTAAGAGTGATGCTGTAAGTGTACAATAACAATTCAGCAGTTAAGTTCTCAAATAGTATGCAAGGAATAAAATTAAGAGGTAACTTAGCTGTAAGTCCAATGATGCAAACAGGATATTTCAGGGGATGTAATCCTTGTAGAAAATAGTCCAGAGTAATCCAAGCAAACAGTCCTTTGTGAAAGCAGTTGATTTGAGAAAAACAATGCAGCTCAGAGACTGTGTGTAAGCTGTTACTCCTGCTAATGAAAATAACTAAGCACCTGTTTGCTGACAGGTGGAGCCTTAAGTAACATGAAAGTGAGAGAACCATGTGATGAGAAGTGAGAGAAGTAAAACATGAAATGGAATCCTGACACCCCCTGCTGGTGGCCGATTGGCCACGAATCTGCAGGGGGCGGCGTTGCACCAGCAGCTCTTGTGAGCTGCTGGTGCAATGCTGAATACGGCGAGTGTATTGCTCGCCGTATTCAGCGAGGTCTGGCGGACCTGATCCACAGTGTCGGATCAAGTCCGCCAGACCTTGATAACTATGGCCCTTTTTCTAACTTTGACCCCCAAAATCTGTTACACATCTACAACCACCAAAAAACACCTATGATAAATAGTTTCTAAATGTTGTCCTGAGTTTAGAAATACCCAACGTTTACATGTTCTTTGCTTTTTTTGCAAGTCATAGGGCAATAAGTACAAGTAGCACTTTGCTATTTCCAAACCATTTTGACACTGATATCTGTCAGGAATCCTTGAATTCACATGTATATATCTAGGCCCATTTTGGTATATTTCATGCTACTATTTTAAAAAATCGTTAACTTTTTCACAAACTTTACGTTTTTTATTACGAGTTTTGGGGTACGGCTAAAAAGTGAGCGTTACAGCCTAAAACTACAAGATCTGTAACGCCATCTAAAGTCAGTAGTTATGAGTTTTACGCTACAAAGCTGTTACATAAAACTCTTAACTAAAGTGTTACAAAGTACACTAACAGCCATAAACGACCTATTAACCCCTAAACCGAGACCCTCCCACATTGCAAATACTATAATAAATGTATTAACCCCTAATCTGCTGCTCCCGACATCGCCTCCACAAATTTTTTTTATTAACCCCTATTCCGCTGCTCCCCGACATTGTTGCCACTATAATAAGCTTATTAACCCCTAAACTGCCGCCCTACTGCATCGCAAACACTATTTAAATATTATTAACCCCTAATCTGCCATCCCACCACACCACTGCTATAGAAAAATTATTAACCCCTAAACTGCAATCCCCCACAATGAAATATACTAAAAAAACTATTAACCCCTAAACCAAAAGCCCCCACAACAAAATAAACTAATTTAAACTAGTAACCCCTAAACCTAACGACCACCTAACTTTATATTAAAATTACAATTTCCCTAGCCTAAATTAAATTAAAACTTACCTGTCAAATTTAAAAAAAATTATTTTAAACTAACAATTAATCTATTATAATTATTAAACTAAAATTAAACTAACTACCAATTAAATAAAATTAAACTACCAATACAAAAATCCTAACGCTACTATAAAAATTACAAAAAGTATCTAATTACAAAAAAAAAAAAACTAACTTAATTACAAAAACAAACACTAATTTACGAAAAATAACAAATTATCAAAAATAAAAAAGAATTACACCTAATCTAATAGCCCTATCAAAATAAAAAAGCCCCCCCTCCAAATAAAAAAATCAATAGCATACAATAAACTACCAATGGGCCTTTTGTGGGGCATTGCCCAAAAGATATCACCTCTTTTACCTGTAAAAAAAAAAAAAAAACACCCCCACACGGAAAAACCCACCACCCAACCAACCCCCCTAAATAAAAAAAACTATCTAAAATAACCTAAGCTAACCATTGCCCTGAAGATTGTATTTGTATGGGCATTGTCCTTAAAAGGGCATTTAGCTCTTTTATTGCCCAGACCCTAAACTAAAAAAAACCCACCCAAAAAACCCTTAAAAAAACCTAACACTAACCCCTGACGATCCACTTAGAGTTGTTGAAGTCCCCCTTAAAGGATCTTTATCCAGCCGGCGAAGTCATCATCCATGCGGCAAGAAGTCTTCATCCAGGCAGCCTCTTCTATCTTCATCCAGCCGGCGAAGTCACTCATCATTCATACGGCAAGAAGTCTTCATCCAGGCGGCTTCTTCTATCTTCATCCAGCCGGCGCGGAGCGGGTCCATCCTGAAGACATCCGGTGAGGAGCATCCTCTTCAAACGGTCGCCGCCATACACTGAATCTTCAATGCAAGGGACACGATTCAAGATGGTGTCCCTTGCATTCCTCTTGGCTGAAAATTTTAAATCAGCCAATAGGAATTAGGGCTGCTAGAATCTTATTGGCTATTCAAATCAGCCAATAGGATTTAAGCAGCTATCATTCTATTGGCTAATTTGCCTGGATGAAGACTATTCAAATCAGCCAATAGGATTTAAGCAGCTCTCATTCTATTGGCTAATTCTAATTAGCCAATAGAATGAGAGCTGCTTAAATCCTATTGGCTGATTTGAACAGCCAATAGTATTTTAGCAGCTCTTATTCCTACTGGCTGATTTACATTTTTCAGCCAATAAGAATGCAAGGGACACCATCTTGAATCCACGCCGGCTGGATGAAGATCGAAGAGGCCACCTGGATGAAGACTTCATGCAGCATGGATGATGACTTCAAGTGGGACTTCAACAACTATAAGTGGATCATTGGGGGTTAGTGTTAGGTTTTTTGGGTGTTTTGTTTTTTTTAGTTTAGGGTCTGGGCAGTAAAAGAGCTTAAACCCCTTTAAGGGCAATGCCCATACAAATGCCCATTTCAGGGCAATGGGTAGCTTAGGTTTTTTAGATATTTTTTTTATTTTGTGGGTTGGGGGGTGGGGGTTTTCAATGTTAGTGGGTCTTTGTAATTTGTTTTCAATAAAATAGCTGTTATATTTAGGACAATTCCCTACAAAAGGCCCTTTTAAGGGCCATTGGTAGTTTATTCTAGATTAGATTTTTTATTTTGGGGTGGTTTCTTTTTATGGGTATTAGAATAGGAATGTTTTTTTTATTTTTGATAATTTGTTTGTTATTTTGTGTAATGTATTTTTTTAGGGGGTGTTTTTTTTTTGTAGCAAAAGAGCTGTTTAACTTAGGACAATGCCCTACAATAGGCCCTTTTAAGGGACCCTGGTAGTTTGAGGGGTGGGGGTATGTATAGTGTTAGGGGGTGTTTGTATTCTTTTTTGTAGCAAAAGAGCTGTTTAACTCAGGGCAATACCCTACAAAAGGCCCTTTTAAGGGCCCCTGGAAGTTTGGGTGGTGGGGTTTGTATAGTGTTAGGGGGTGTTTATATTCTTTTTTTGTGGCAAAAAAAGCTGTTTAACTCAGGGAAATGCCCTACAAAAGGCCCTTTTAAGGGCCCTTGGTAGTTTATTCTAGAGTAGGGTTTTTTATTTTGGGGTGTTTTTTTTAAGGGTATTAGAAAAGGATTCGTTTTTATTTTTTTGGATAATTTTTTTTTTGTAATGATAGTTTTTTTTTATTTTGCATAATGGTAGGTTTTAGTGTAAGGCAGATAAGGTTTTATTTCACAGGTAAGTTTGTATTTATTTTAACTAGGTAGTTAGTAAATAGTTAATAACTATTTACTAACTATTTACTTACTATTTACTAACTAGTCTACCTAGTTTAAATAAATACAAACATACCTGTTAGTTATTAGTTATATTGTAGCTATCTTAGGTTTTATTTCACAGGTAAGTATGTATTTAGTTTTAAATAGGAATTATTTAGTTAATAATTGTTAATTGAATTTAGATCTAATTTAATTATGTTAAAGTTAGGGGGGGTTAGGTTTAGGTTTAGTGTTAGGGTTAGGTTTAGGGGTTAATATAGTTTAATTTAGCTTGTTGTGATGTGGGGGGCTGGCGGTTTAGGGGTTAATAAATGTAGTATAGGGGCAGCGATATCGGGAGTGGCAGATTAGGGGTTAATAATTTTATGTAGTTAGCGGTGATAATGTGAGCGGCAGATTAGGGGTTAATAACTGTAGGCAGGCGTCAGCAATGTTGGGGGCAGCAGATTAGGGGTGTTTAGACGTAGGGTTTATGTTAGGGTGTTAGGTTTAAACAGTATTTTTATTTCCCAATAGACATCAATGGGGCTGCGTTACGGAACGTTTGTTTCCGCAATTGCAGGTGTTAGTTTTTCTATTTGCTGGCTCTCCCCATTGATGTCTATGGGGAAATTGTGCACGAGCTAGTCTCAGCAGCGCTCTGATTGTGTGCGGTATGGAGCTTAACGCAACCATATTGCATGCAAAAGGCGTATGTTTGAAAACTTGTAATGGCAGCGCTATAGGAAATTAAATAACGTAACTTTTGTTGCGTTTGTTAATTTCTCTATAGCGCTAAAAAATCGTAATCTAGGTGAGCTTGTGCAATTATGGCACAAATGGTTGTAAATGCTTCTCTGGGATCCCCTTTGTTCAGAAATAGCAGACATTTATGGCTTTAGCATTATTTTTTGGTAATTAGAAGGCCGCTAAATACCACTGTGCACAACACTTGTATTATGCCCAGCAGTGAAGGGGTTAATTAGGTAGCGTGTAGGGTAATTTTAGCTTTAGTGTAGTGTAGTAGACAACCCAAAGTATATATCTAGGCCCATTTTAATATATTTCATGCCACCATTTCATTGCCAAATGCGATCAAATAAAAAAAATGGTTAACTTTTTCACAAACTTTAGGTTTCTCACTGAAATTATTTACAAACAGCTTGTGCAATTATGGCACACATGGTTGTAAATGCTTCTCTGGGATCCCCTTTGTTCAGAAATAGCAGACATATATGGCTTTGGCATTGTTTTTTGGTAATTAGAAGGCTGCTAAATCCCGCTGCGCACCACACTTGTATTGTGCCCAGCAGTGAAGGGGCTAATTAGAGTCAGAAAGTCTGCCAGTATAAAAACAATTTTTTTTTTATTATATATTTTCTGCAGAGTCGGATCCCCCCTACCACCCAACCTCCCTGAGCCCCCCAAACAGCTCTCTAACCCTCGCCCCTCTACCTATTTCCGCCATTTTGTTAAAAAAAATCAAAACAAAAACATTTTTCTGTAGTGTAGCTACCCCCTCTCCATCCCAGATCCCTTTATAAACATGGATCCCCCTCTCCTTGCTCCCCCTCCTCCCTCCATCCCAGTCACTGCCGTGATCACTGATCGGATGTAGCGTGGCTGTAGCGGTCCCGCCCCCCTTCCCACCTCACTCCAAGCCCTCCCATGCCACCAAGGATCGGCGCTATTGCTGGCCGATGCAATGAGGGCCACAGAGTGGCCCTCTCTACATCTGTGTCTTAGGAAAAGGTATTGTATGATGCCTCAATATCGAGGCATCGCTGCAATACACTGAAAGCGGCTGGAAGTGATCACAATCGCTTCCAGTGCTTCAAACCCCAGAGGACGTGCCAGGCACGTCTTTGGATCTTAACAACCACTTTTTGTACGACATGCCTGGCACATCCTCAATCGTTAAGGGGTTAACCCACAATGGGTTAAAATGGTAAGTATATCTGTCAGGGCCAACCTTAGCTTTTGTGGGGCCCTTGGCAAAATAAATTTGTGGAGCCCCTCAGCCAAGTCCTCTTATTCCCCTGCACTGTTTGCACTGCCTCTTGTATGGCCCACCCCTTTGCCAACATTCAGTAATACCTAAATAAAGAATAACACAACGTATTAGACCTCCTGATACCCTACTTCTCATAAACTAAATACAACATATAAATTACACCATCTCAAATTAACATCACCACTGACATTGCAGGGCCCGAAAAAGCTGGGCCCTGAGTGGGTGCCCTCTCGCCCTGCCCAAAGGGCAGGCCTGATATTTGGATATCTCTTGCTACAAATTTAGAATAATGATATATATATATATATATGTAGAACAGAGGGTAAACAGCGCTTACAGATCTTACTAAATTGGTATTATAAGAGTCTCTGATGGAGAAATTATATAAGAAGTCCTTAGATGAGGTGTGGTAATGTAAATCCAAGTGTAGTAGAGATAAATAAAATACCCTTACCAAAAATTACCCCAATCTAATGAGGTAAGTTTGCCGCACTGGAGGGTATGTCAGGTGATGAGTAGAGCTTGGTTAGTGTATCCTTTGTTTTCAGCTGCCTCTTGGAGTAGAAGGAAGTGTTGATCCTTCTGTAATGGTCTCCCAAAACTTCCTATGTAGGTATGCTTGTTGCCTCTTGGAGTTGTTATCTGTGGTCTTGGTATGAACTTTCTTGTCCGTCGGTGTACCCAGAAAGACAAAGAAGCACAGATAGTGTAATACCGTTTTTATTATAATGACATGACGTTACGTTGTCAGGCATTAGGACTGTGTTTATTTTAATATACAGTATGTGTTTCTGTTCCCTTTCTATTTTCGTTATCTAGTCTTGAATTTTTTGCTGTGTATGGCATTCTTCAGATATTTTGAATATGTCTGTATAATAAATCTGCATTTTGCCGTATTTCGCGTGTGACGTATTGCGTAAATGTCATTACGTGATTAACAAGCTCCGTTGTATAGGTGCCTTAAGGGGGTTGTAGTACTCTATTGGAGACAGAGAGTTGAGAGAGTTTCCTGATTCTCAATATATTTATATGCTGGTTACTCTGTCTAAATATGGCAGTATGAACAAGTATACATTCCTATTATAATAGCGCTTTAGGGGTTGGCAGTCTTTGCTCAAAAATCAATAAAACGTGGTTATGTATTCTCTATTTACTAGAGATTGTTTTTGTTTATATATCTATATTAGGACATACATAAGTTTTATTTTCGTTCACTTATTATTGTAGTGTGTTACATCAAACAGCATTGGGTTTTCCATATATAAATATATTTGTACTTATATATTATGTACATTGGGTCCCCAAAAATTGCTTTTAATGTCTATTTATACTCATATAGTATAGCAGATAGAATATTATGTTTCTTAATATGCATATTTATTTATAGCATATCCTTTGAAGTAAGGTCTGTCTCTGTAACTATAAGGTAATTTGAATAAAACACCCTTAATACATTTTTTCTTTAGTACTTAGATGATCTTAGTGGTACTATGTGTTAAGGATAGTGTATTTTAGTAAAATTCAAGACTAGATAACGAAAATAGAAAGGGAACAGAAACACATACTATATATTAAAATAAACACAGTCCTAATGCCTGACAACGTAACGTCAGGTCACATGTCATGTAATAGCCAATCGAAAACTGAGGGCGTGCCGCCGCCCAAACAGTTCAAATAGAGACACCAACGGAGCATTATTAGCAACCCCTCTGAAGAAGAAGGATATCAGTGAACCTTTGAAACGTGCCAGGGTACCTATAGAGTTATTTTATTGATTTTAAAACCTCCTGTTTTTATTTCTTGCTCTTTATGCATTTGTTGTTTTTACTGCCTATAACAAAACTAACTGCTCAAACTGCTTTACTTGTTAACCTGACAAGCTCAAACATACTGGATAATCTATTGTTTGACTGCATATACTAAAACAAACTGTCCAAACTGCTTTACTTGTTGGCCTGACAAGCCTAATATACTGGATTTGACTCACTATACGTTTTCTGACTTGTCTGGGATATAACATCTGGGGAATCTGGCAAGAGACCACCTTTAACCCTATGTGCTTTGAATATACCTCATAATACTTGAGGACAGAAAATGTGAGTGTAATGTATGCTTATTTTATAGTTTTATTATAATAAAAACGGTATTACACTATCTGTGCTTCTTTGTCTTTCTGGGTACACCGACGGACAAGAAAGTTCATACCAAGACCACAGATAACAACTCCAAGAGGCAACAAGCATACCTACATAGGAAGTTTTGGGAGACCATTACAGAAGGATCAACACTTCCTTCTACTCCAAGAGGCAGCTGAAAACAAAGGATACACTAACCAAGCTCTACTCATCACCTGACATACCCTCCAATTTAGTAAGATCTGTAAGTGCTGTTTACCCTCTGTTCTAAGATTTTACTTATAGTTAACTAGGATTATTCTAGTTATATATCTGTCCTGAATAGCTGTCTAACATATTCTTTCCACATCTGACTAGCGCATTCATAGGAGTAACACTTGTTTCTACTCAGGTATCCTGAGTAGTTACATTCTACTTATACCTCTATATATATATATATATATAAAATGTAGAAATGACTGCAGCAGTATTTTAATAATTTTAATTACAAGCAGTGAACATACAGGCGACGTTTCGGGGCGTGTGCCCTTTATCAAGCCTAGGCTTGAGAAAGGGCACACGCCCGAAACGTCGCCTGTATGTTCACTGCTTGTACAAGTTGTAATTAAAATGATTAAAATACACCCGGAGTGCTGCAGTCATTTCTACATTTTCTATCAATATCTGTTTGAGGTGAGACAGAGACTGCTTGCACCCATATATATAAGTGAATTGGTGCTGGACTATCTCCTACACACACACATATATATATATTTATATATATATATACAAATGATATTAAGACACACTAAAGGAAGTTATTTCTTGCATGTTAAACAACAATTCTGCTGTATAATAAATGAAATTGCACTAAGAAAATAGTCTGAAATTAACCAAGGAAAATGAAAAATGTTTGAAATAGCAAGAAACAAGTCTCTTTGATTTAAGCAGCAAAAAGATAGAAATGTTGTTGTCAAAGTAGATTATCTAGTAGAATGAAATATTAGTTATTTTTTCAAAGTAAAGAATAGAAAAGTCCTGTCATAAAATACTGCACATCATTTAATTTATGGTGCCTCTGTAACAGGCTGTACCACCAAGTCAGTGTATTATGAAATCTATAAATAAGGCATAAATAATATTTTTTTGCTTGTCTTATTTTCTGTCACCACATTTATTTTACACATGCCCCATTGTGTATGCCTGTTATATAATAAAGGGAGCTGTATATCTTTCCTGAATAAAACTTACTTTTTTTGAGCTTGTACCCATTTCAAAATAATATCCAGTTGATGGAATTTTTACTAAATGCTGAATTCCTCTCAAAAGGAAATGTATACAATATTTATTTATTATTTATTTTCATTTGCAAATTGTGATGTTACCCCTCCCTCAGAAAGACTGGACACTCAGGGCCCATTTATCACGGCCCAAATGGGGCCGTATGCCTCTGTTTCTGCGCGAGCCTTCAGGCTCGCCGGAAACAGGAGTTAAGAAGCAGTGGTCTTAAGACTGCTGCTCCTTAACTCGTACGCCTCCTCTGAGGCGGCGGACATTAATCTGCCCAATCTCATACGATCGGGTTGATTGACACCCCCTGCTAGCGGCTGAGAATCTGCAGGGGGCAGCATTGCACAAGCAGTTCACCAGAACTGCTTGTGCAATTTTAATTTAGCGATGCAGGGCGGACATGATTCGCTATAGCAGTGCCAATGAATTGAAGCAGAGACATAAAGAAGAGACAGAACTCCAGAGGGATATAATTTTTATCCCTCTGGAGTCTTGTCCCTTCTTTATGTCTCTGCTTTAATTCTGTAGAGCACTGTACATGTTAAAACATAACTAGCCTAAAAACTTGTAGCACAATAATTTATATCATTCATATAAAACAGATCCGGTCCGGACTCCCTCCTTGCACCCCCAGCCCACTCCAACCCTGAGTGATCTACTTGTAGGAGCTGGTGACTCAAAAAGTGTAAATATAAAAAGACTGCACAGTTTGTTAATGGAAGTAAATTGAAAAGATGTATAAAATGTCATGCTCTATCTGAAACATGAAAGTTTAAAGGGACACTGAACCCAAATTTTTTCTTTTGTGATTCCGATAGAGGGTGCAATTTTAAGCAACTTTCTAATTGATTCCTATTATCAAATTGTCTTCATTCTCTTGGTATCTTTATTTGAAATGCAAGAATGTAAGTTTAGATGCCAGCACATTTTTGGTGAACAAACTGGGTTGTTCTTGCAGATTGGTGGATAAATTCATCCACCAATAAACAAGTGCTTTCCATGGTTCTGAACCAAAAAAATAGCCTAGATGCCTTCTTTTTCAAATAAAAAAAGCAAGAGAATGAAGAAAAATTGATAATAGGTGTAAATTAGAAAGTTGCTTAAAATTGAATCACAAAATAAAAAAATTTGGGTTCAGTGTCCCTTTAATGAAGAGCACAAGCTCCATATCAAATGACACCAGGATCATGAATTACACCAGGCTTTAAGGGGTAAATACCTTGAATGCAAAATTTTGGAAATTATGCTAACAGAATGACACATCTTTTCATACAGTCTTTTTGCAATATAGTACTTAATTTTATATATGCTACGCATGTGTAAAATATTGTAATATTCCTATTAATAGCAAAATATTATACTGTGACTAGTAATCCATTCTCTCTTGGGTGTGAAAAGATTTTTCATCTTTGCTAGGTTTAAAAAGTTGACTCAGAGCTTATTTTAGAAGTGACCATTGCTCATGTCTTATGCACTGTAACTTGTGTCTTTAATGCATACTATCTTAAAAGGACATTATATTATTTTTTTAAACACACATTGCTAAAGCATATTGAGATATACTTCAATAGAGTCATGGGAGTTGTCCTTATCAGCCAGTAATCAATCTTTATGTACACAAACATGCACTTCCTGTTAGTGTCAAAATCTGTAACATCTTATTTCATCAGTGGCATCACCAGACGTTTCTTCCAGAAAGCCCACAGGGGATTCGTGGGTAGGGCCTCTGTGGAAGGGTAAGTCTGGGTATCTCATGGACAGGGCTAGGTCTTTCATGGTCGTGATTGGGCATGTTACGGACAGGACTGGGGCGTGACATGGGTGAGGTTAATTGGAGCTGCTGCAAATCCTGGGCAGAGGTGGTGGGAAGCCGCCATTGAGTACATGGGGGGGGGGCAGCCATTATGTTGGGGGCTAGTGCATCCTCTGGCAATGCCTTTGTTTTTCATAGAAACAAAAACAACACACACACACACACACACAAACATATATATATATATATATATATATATATATATATATATATATATATATATAAATATATGGATTTGTAAAACATTATAGGAGGAGCTGCCTTGGCAGAACAGCCAGTGTTACCTCCAAAACAATTTAATAGGTTTTATGATTCATTCATTCATGGCTTAGTATTATTACACTATGTAGAACATCATTTAAGAAAGAGTATTTTCATGTTTTACCTTACGATTTTTACTTATATTTCTTTTTTTGACTAGGAAGAGGCAAAGTTTCAGCACCCTTCCCCTTTTACTACTCTAAAGCTATATAATGGGTGAAATATAACACTTATACATTTTTTTACAGCTCTGAGAGGGTCAAGTTACATACCCCAGATCTGAGTCCTGCCTTCAAATTTGCTGTCTGTTGCAAAATGCATAGTGCTGCCTGCAGCTGCTGTCTTCTCGCTATCATCCTCCTCTGTCCTAGGCTGCACTGCGGGTTCATCATGCTCCTCCCTCTTTTTTCACTGGTCACATTCCTAGTGCTGTATAACTGTAGGCTGTATGAATGTGACTGGGGCTGAAATGGGGGCTGCACTAATTTGTACCAAATTGCACTAAACAGAGCTTACGTGCATATTTTTAGGTTGTGAAAACCAGACAGGGTACCCACGCTGAAGATGTGGATTGATAGAATTCTAAATATGGGTATATTAAGAAAAATTAGGTGGCACAATTCCACAGGTTTTATTGGTAGCAGTTTATAAGTGATCTTCACCAGACCAACAGCACAACAAAGAGATATTACACCTTTATCATTAATTATAGTAGTGTTTCATATCCTAAGATTTTCCCATGACTCCCAATGGTGGCTCCTTGTTCCTCACCTCCTTTCTTCCACACCCCTCCTTGTACCGCTTTTTCCATTGTCTTCTTGTTTTCTTTTCTTTTTCTTATCCTACTAACTCAAATTTGTCTTAATCAAATCTAGTCTGAGCCACTTTGATGAGTGGAGCATGATGAGTTGTAAGGACATTAGTCAGCTTGCCTAGCACCCGCCGTCTGCCTCCCCCTGCTGCACCCACGACCCGCTCCCCATAAAAAAAAAAGTTTCAGGCAAAAAAAAAAATCCTTGGTGCTGCATGATGGCAGTGAGGGTGGGCCCTCTAAGATGCAGGGCCCTCAGACAAGGGACAAATTGCCCAACTTGTCGAATGGGTGTGGTGGACCAGCTCTGCTTATTACTAATGAAGGCAAAGAAGTAGTGTAGGATCTAAGACAACATTTCACTGTTATATCATATGAGCAGCAATTCTTCATGAATTCCCTATAAAAGTGTTGCAAAATACCTTGTTCACACACACACACACACACACACACACACATATTATATAACATGGAGGACCATACAAATACACTTTTTAATTTAGTTGGTATTTCATCTCTTTCTACAAGTATATCACAAAATGCAGGGCTGGAAACAGTTTTACATTTTTTTGGGAACAAGATTTTGTTTTGAATCACTGTTATAGTTTATTCTAGATGGCTTAGTTTTTGTTTGAATAATAATTATTTTTGCTTTAAGGGCAATTTTTCCTCCAAACTAGCACAACTATTACAGGTACCATGTTCACCTCCAGCTACCCAAATATATTTCTGGGTAAATAGGAAGATAGCATAAAGAATATTAATCCAAGGGTGATGAACCTTTTATCTGTGGCTATAGTGGCAATGTGCTAATAATTTGGAGAGGTATGGAGAAAATTTATCATTTTTAGGGTTAGATTTTGCCAGTGACTAATACACTATATATATATATATATATATATATATATATATATATACATACACACACAAACTGTATATAAATAATTATGTTGACAATTAAATAGTTTTTATTTATGTATTATCAAGACACCTACTGATATGTATAATTGTTTGAAGACAGATAGATGCTGTCATAAAATGTGAATTAGGGATATACTTATGGGGAGGTTTTATACTAAGGATATAAGCTTTAAGAGAAAAGTTTGTATGAGAGAAAAATTTAAGAGAACAGTTATCCTTCCCATTTATTAGTTTTAGAGATCGAAAGCGTTTAATTTAAGATGAGTTAATTGGCCTTCAATCTAAGACCTATAGAATAGAGTAGGATCTAGCTCTGTTTGTGGCTAGATATCAGAAATCTGTAGGAAAGATTAAACAGGTATTAGACAAATTTATATTACACTTAGCAGCATGCAAGCATATTGAGGAGACAGCTGCACATTTGTAGGAGCCAAGCAAATTAATGTTTATATAAATTTATGTGGCTTCTGGGATTTATCAGCCTCTTGATTCAACAAGTTATAAATAAACATTATATGATGTTAAAACGTGACAAGCAGGTAGAAAAAAATCTTTATCTGTACATTCTGCTATAAGTATAAATATTTTTGGGATAGAACCATAATTTCCATAATACAAAAAAAGGTATCATTACTGTGGTTTTGTACAACATGCAGAACAGTAGGTACGTTTTCAGATATTTATAATTAGTGACATTAATAGTAGCTTATAACAGTTCAATACATAGAAAACTTGTATCTTTTAGGTACAAGACTATTTTTAATATTATAATGTGATTTAATACCACTGTTGTCAACTATATAACAGAAATAAAACATTTTTTGATGTCTTGTCTAGTTTTGAAAAATACATTATGAATCAGGTTGAATGCTCTTTTTCTCTTTCAGCTAGATTACGAGTTTGGCGTTAGCCTTCAAAAGCAGCGTTAAGGGGTCCTAACGCTGCTTTTTAACGCCCGCTGGTATTACAAGTTTGGCAGGTACAGGTGTACCGCTCACTTTTCTTCCGCGACTTTTCCATACCGCAAATCCCCTTACCTCAATTGCGTATCCTATCTTTTTAATGGAATTTTCCTAACGCTGGTATTACAAGTCTTGGAAGAAGTGAGTGGTACAGCCTCTACCTCCAAGACTCCTACCGCATATAAAAGTCAGTAGTTAAGAGTTTTATGGGCTAACGCCGGAACATAAAGCTCTTAACTACAGTGCTACAAAGTACACTAACACCCATAAACTACCTATTGACCCCTAAACCGAGGCCCCCCCACATCGCAAACACTATAATAAAATTATTTAACCCCTAATCTGCCGACCGGACATCGCCGCCACCTACATTATACCTATGAACCTCTAATCTGCTTCCCCTAACATCGCTGACTCCTACATTATATTTATTAACCCCTAATCTGCCGCCCACAACGTCGCCTCCACCTTATTAACCCCTAATCTGCTGACCGGACATTGCTGCCACTATAATAAATGTATTAACCCCTAAACCGCCGCACTCCCGAATCGCAAACACTATAAAATTTGTTATTAACCCCTAATCTGCCGTCCCTAACATCGCCGCCACCTACCTACAATTATTAACCCCTAATCTGCCGCCCCCAACGTCGCCGCTACTATATTAAATGTATTAACCCTAAACCTAAGTCTAACCCTAACCCTAACACCCCCTAACTTAAATCTATTTTTAATAAATCTAAATAAAATTACTAGAATTAAATAAATTATTCCTACTTAAAACTAAATACTTAGCTATAAAATAAACCATAATATAGCTACAATATAACTAATAGTTACATTGTAGCTATTTGAGGATTTAATTTTATTTTACAGGCAAGTTTGTATTTATTTTAACTAGGTACAATAGTTATTAAATAGTTATTAACTATTTAATAACTGCCTAGCTAAAATAAATACAAAAGTACCTGTAAAATAAACCCTAACCTAAGTTACAATTACACCTAACACTCTATAATTAAATTAATTACCTAAACTACCTACAATTAAATACAATTAAATTAAATAAACTAAATTACGAACCCCCCCCACTAAATTACAGAAAATAAAAAAGAAATTACAATATTTTAAACTAATTACACCTAATCTAATCCCCCTAATTAAATAAAAAAGCCCCCCAAAATAATACAATTCCCTACACTACACTAAATTACAAATAGCCCTTAAAAGGGCCTTTTTCGGGGCATTGCCCCAAAGTAATCAGCTCTTTTACCTGTAAAAAAAAAGAAATACAATATCCCCCCCCAACATTACAACCCACCACCCATACACCCCTACTCTAAAACCCACCCGATCCCCCCTTAAAAAAACCTAATACTACCCCATTGAAGATCACCCTACCTTGAGCCGTCTTCACCCAGCCGGGCAGAAGTCTTCATCCTATCCAGGCAGAAGAGGACATCCGGACCGGCAGACATCTTCATCCAAGCGGCATCTTCTATCTTCATCCATCCGACGAGGAACGGTTCCCTCTTGAAGACCTCCGGCGCGGAACATCCTTCTAGGCCGACGACTACCCAACGAATGGCTGGTCCTTTAAATGATGTCATCCAAGATGGCATCCCTTGAATTCTGATTGGCTGATAGGATTTTTTTTATTAGGGGGATTAGATTAGGTGTAATTAGTTTAAAATATTGTAATTTCTTTTTTATTTTCAGTAATTTAGTGTTTTTTTCCCCGTAATTTATTTAATTTAATTTAATTGTATTTAATTGTAGGTAGTTTAGATAATTCATTTAATTATAGAGTAGTGTTAGGTGTAATTGTAACTTAGGTTAGGGTTAATTTTACAGGTACTTTTGTATTTATTTAAGCTAGGTAGTTATTAAATAGTTAATAACTATTGTACCTAGTTAAAATAAATACAAACTTTCCTGTAAAATAAAAATAAATCCTCAAATAGCTACAATGTAACTATTAGTTATATTGTAGCTATATTAGGGTTTATTTTATAGGAAGTATTTAGTTTTAAATAGGAATAATTTATTTAATATAGTAATTTTATTTTGATTTATTAAAAATAGATTAAAGTTAGGGGGTGTTAGGTTTAGGGGTTAATACATTTAATATAGTAGCGGCGATGTTGGGGGCAGCAGATTAGGGGTTAATAATTGTAGGTAGGTGGCGGCAATGTTAGGGACGGCAGATTAGGGGTTAATAACAAATTTTATAGTGTTTGCGAGGCGGGAGTGCGGCGGTTTAGGGGTTAATACATTTATTATAGTGGCGGCAATGTCCGGTCTGCAGATTAGGGGTTAATAATTGTAACTAGGTGGCGGCGATGTTGGGGGCGGCAGATTAGGGGTTAATAACTATAATGTAGGTGTCGGCGATGTTAGGGGCAGCAGATTAAGGGTTCATAGGTATAATGTAGGTGGCGGCGGTGTCCGGAGCGGCAGATTAGGGGTTAATAATATAATGCAGGTGGCGAGGATGTCGGGGGCGGCAGATTAGGGGTTAATAAGTGTAAGGTTGAGGGTTTTTAGACTCAGGGTTCATGTTAGGGCGTTAGGTGTAGACTTAGAAAGTATTTTCCCTTAGGGAACAATGGGGCTGCGTTAGGAGCTGAACACTGCTTTTTTGCAGGTGTTAGGTTTTTTTCAGCCGTCTCAGCCCCATTGTTTCCTATGGGGAGATCGTGCATGAGCATGTTTTAGCCAGCTTACCGCTACCGTAAGCAACACTGGTATTACAGGGAGAACTGGCGCTAAATTTGTTTAACGCTCACTTTTCTGAGGCTAACACAGCCATTCAGAAAACTTGTAATACCAGCGTTGTTTAAAGTGAGCGCTGGAAAAAAAAGGCTCGTTAGCAACGCAAGTTTTTACCGACAAAACTTGTAATCTAGCCGTCAGTGTGGCTAATGTGTTTGTTTGCAATTTGTGTCTTTTCTAGGTTAAGTCTGATTCTTTCCACAAATGTATGTTTCTGTTTTTTAACTGCTTGGTATATGTAATTTAGATGCACTTTTTAAAATTGTGTTTTTTGGTATTTCCTCTGTGCTATAAAACTATTTTGCTATTAAACTATTTTGCACTGAGGCTCCTTGGATCAGCAAGTAAAAAAAACTAATTGTGGCAGAGTTGAGGTATCATCAATGGGATAGTGATATTTTGGTGACATTTATGGTGTTTCCCAGTATTCTGTTCCTTTATATTAGTTACAGTAGTGTGTTTGCTAATGAGTGCAGCAAGCTTGAGATTTCCCAACATGTCTCAAAATCCATTATCCCTATATCTTAACATGCTGATGGTATTAAGGACAAGACATTATATACTAGGGTGGGATGTTGTGCATGCTGAAAGGATAGATTTGTTGCAGACAAACATATTGTTATGCTTGTATAGCAGCTTTGATTTTAGTAGCAATCTCTTATAAAATGCTTGAGGTTGTGTTGCTGGCCACTCCAGTATATTTTGGGTGGTTCCTGAAGAGATATCCATATAATCATTGCTTTCCATCTATTCTTACAGAAAATATTAGCCAAATTAATTAACCAGAATGCTGACAGTTTTATCATAACGTGCCTCCCTTGAAAAAAACAAGTATATATACAAAAATATTTGTTCACTTAGCTATGCTGAGACGCATAATAAGGGACCTGCAAAAGATTCAGAATATTTATCAAAATTATCAAATGATGATGGGCTCTTTAGATCATCCTAAATATTTGAATGCTTGCCAAACATTAGCTATTATTTTTGTAAATAATTGATAACTTTTCTTTAATTGAATGCATATTTCAATGATGCATTTATGCTCATACAGTAATTCAGCATAGTTAACTAGTGATGTCGCGAATAGTTCGCCGGCGAATAGTTCCCGGCGAACATAGCATGTTCGCGTTCGCCACGGCGGGCGAACATATGCGATGTTCGATCCGCCCCCTATTCGTCTTCATTGAGTAATACTTTGACCCTGTACCTCACAGTCAGCAGACACATTCCAGCCAATCAGCAGCAGACCCTCCCTCCCAGACCCTCCTACCTCCTGGACAGCATCCATTTTAGATTCATTCGGAAGCTGCATTGTTAGTGAGAGGAGGGACAGTGTAGCTGCTGCTGAGTTAATAGGGAAATCGATAGCTAGGCTAGTGTATTCAGTGTCCACTACAGTCCTGAAGGACTCATCTGATCTCTGCTGTAAGGAAATCACCCCAAAAAGCCTTTTTAGGGCTAGAACATCAGTCTGCTTTTTTTTTTCCCCTGTGTAATCTAATTGCAGTTGCCTGCCTGCCAGCGTGTGTGTCAGGCTCACAGCGTATACTGTGCCCACTTGCCCAGTGCCACCACTCATATCTGGTGTAACAGTAGTGTAGATTTAAAAAACAACACTTTTTTGACTGTGTTAAATAATAGCAGTCAGTTTCCTTCACACGTGTGCGTTTCAGGGCCTGCCTGCCAGGGCACAGTGCCACCCCAGTGCAACTCATATCTGGTGTAGCAGTAGTGTAGATTTAAAAAAAACAAAACACTTTTTTGACTGTGTTAAATAATAGCAGTCAGTTTCCTTCACACGTGTGCGTTTAAGTGCCTGCCTGCCAGGGCACAGTGTCACCCCAGTGCAACTCATATCTGGTGTAACAGTAGTGTAGATTTAAAAAAAAAAAAACACTTTTTTGACTGTGTTAAATAATAGCAGTCAGTTTCCTTCACACGTGTGCGTTTCAGTGCCTGCCTGCCAGAGCACAGTGTCACCCCAGTGCAACTCATATCTGGTGTAACAGTAGTGTAGATTTAAAAAAAACAACACTTTTTTGACTGTGTTAAATAATAGCAGTCAGTTTCCTTCACACGTGTGCGTTTCAGTGCCTGCCTGCCAGGGCATAGTGTCACCCCAGTGCAACTCATATCTGGTGTAACAGTAGTGTACATTTAAAAAAACAACACTTTTTTGACTGTGTTAAATAATAGCAGTCAGTTTCCTTCACACGTGTGCGTTTCAGGGCCGGCCTGCCAGGGCACAGTGTCACCCCAGTGCAACTCATATCTGGTGTAACAGTAGTGTAGATTTAAAAAACAACAACACTTTTTTGACTGTGTTAAATAATAGCAGTCAGTTTCCTTCACACGTGTGCGTTTTAGGGCCTGCCTGCCAGGGCACAGTGTCACCCCAGTGCAACTCATATCTGGTGTAACAGTAGTGTACATTTAAAAAAAAACAACACTTTTTTGACTGTGTTAAATAATAGCAGTCATTTTCCTTCACACGATTGCATTTCAGTGCCTGTTTGCCAGGGCACAGTGTCACCCCAGTGCAACTCATATCTGGGGCCCGATCCGAAATGCAGTGTCGCCCACAAATGCCGGCGACGCTGAATTTTGCGCTGGTTTGGTATCCTATATACGGCGTAACCTAGAAGTTACGCTCGTAGTTTTTTGGGCCATAGACAGGTATACCAAACCAGCGCAGTTTGGTATCCAATATACAGCGTAAGGACTTACGTGGCGAAAATGGAGAAATCTTACTCCATTTTCACCTCGCCACAAAAAGCAGCTGTAGTAAGCCTTACGCTGACTATTGGAGCCCCGTAACTCCCTAAACTAGCTGCTAAATAAACCTAACACCTAACGCATGCGCAATGTCTATCTACCTGTCAACCGCGATCCCCCGCCGCAATCCCTAATAAAGTTATTAACCCCTAAACTGCCGCTCCCGGACCCCGCCGCCACCTACAATAAAAGTATAACCCCCTAATGTGAGCTCCTACCCCGCCGCCAACTACATTAAACTACCCCCTAAAGTGAGCCCCTTACATCGCCGCCATCTATTTTAAAAATATTAACCCCTAATTTAATCCCCCTACACCGCCGCCAGCTATATTAAATTAATTAACCCTTAATCTAATCCCCCTACACCACCGCCAGCTATATTAAATCAATTAACCCCTAATCTAATCCCTCTACACCGCCGCCAGCTATATTAAATTAATTAACCCCTAATCTAATCCCCCTACACCACCGCCAGCTATATTAAATTAATTAACCCCTAATCTAATCCCCCTACCCCGCTGCCACCAATATTAAATTATTTAACCCCTAAATTACTAAACTATCCCTACTACTAAACCTAAGTCTAACCCTACAAATAGCCCTGAAAAGGGCTTTTTGCGTGACATTACCCCAAATTAAACTGCTCTATTGCCAGCCCTTAAAAGGGCTTTTTGCGGGGCATTCCCCAAAGAATTCAGCTCTTTTACCAGCCCTTAAAAGGGCTTTTGGTGGGGCTTTGTCACAAAGTAAACTGCTCTTTTGCCTACAATCTAAATCCCCCTACACCGCCGCCACCTATAATAAATATATTAACCCCTAATATAATCCCCCTACACCGCCGCCACCTATATTAACTATATTAACCCTAATTATATTAGGGGTAAAATAGTTAATATAGTTATTATATTATATATATTAACTATATTAACCCTAATTATATTAGGGTTAATATAGTTAATATAGTTATTATTTCTCTTGTTAAGTGTATCCAGTCCACGGATCATCCATTACTTATGGAATATATTCTCCTTCCCAACAGGAAGCTGCAAGAGTCCACCCACAGCAAAGCTGCTATATAGCTCCTCCCCTAACTGCCATATACAGTCATTCTCTTGCAAGCCTCAACATAGATAGGAGGTCGTGAGAGTCTGTGGTGCTTTCTACTTAGTTTATTCTTCAATCAAAAGTTTGTTATTTTTAAATGGCACCGGAGTGTGCTGTTTATCTCAGGCAGTATTTGGAAGAAGAATCTGCCTGCGTTTTTCTATGATCTTAGCAGACGTAACTAAGATCCATTTGCTGTTCTCACACATTCTGAGGAGTGAGGTACTTCAGAGGGGGAATGGCGTGCAGGTTTTCCTGCAGATAAGGTATGTGCAGTAAAATATTTTTCTAGGAATGGAATTGACTAAGAAAATACTGCTGATACCGAAGTAATGTAAGTAAAGCCTTAAATGCAGCGATAGCGACTGGTATCAGGCTTATTAATAGAGATACATACTCTTGTAAAAATGTGTTTTAAAACGTTTGCTGGCATGTTTAATCGTTTTTTAACATATGTTTGGTGATAAAACTTATTGGGGCCTAAGTTTTTTTCCACATGGCTGGCTTAAATTTTGCATAGAAACAGTTAACTGAAGCTTCCCACTGTTGGCTGTGGCAGTTTGTTGTGTCTGTTTTTAAAAACGTCTATGTCATTTTTTTTATTTTTTTTTATTTTTTTTTATCTGTTTTTTGCATTAAGGGGTTAATCATCCATTTGCAAGTGGGTGCAATGCTATGTTACCTTATTACATGTACTGTAAAAATTTCATTTGTTTTACTGCCTTTTTTTCACTGTTTTTCAAATTTTGACAAAATTTGTTTCTCTTAAAGGCACAGTAACGTTTTATATATTTGCTTGTTAACTTGATTTAAAGTGTTTTCCAAGCTTACTAGTCTCATTATTAGTCTGTTCTAACATGTCTGACATAGAGGAAGCTCTGTGTTCATTATGTTTTAAAGCCATGGTGGAACCCCATCTTAGAATGTGTACCAGATGTACTGATTTCATGTTAAACAATAAAGATCATTTTTTGTCTTTAAAAACATTATCACCAGAGGATTCTGTCGTGGGGGTAGTTATGCCGACTAACTCTCCCCACGTGTCAGACCTTTTGACTCCCGCTTTAGGGACTCACGCTCAAATGGCGCCAAGTACATCAAGGGCACCCATAGCGTTTCTTTTACCAGGGGATTCTGTCGAGGGGAAAGTTATGCCGACTAACTCTCCCCACGTGTCAGACCCTTCGACTCCCGCTTCAGGGACTCACGCTCAAATGGCGCCAAGTACATCAAGGGCGCCCATAGCGTTTATTTTACAAGACATGGCAAAGGTGGTGAATAATATTCTGGCAGCAGTATTAGTCAGACTACCTGAAATTAAAGGAAAGCAGTTAGCTCTGGGGGTAGATACAGAGCATACAGACGCTTTAAGAACCATGTATGATACTACCTCACAATATGCTTAGTCTGTGGGTGATTTTTTTTTGACTCAGGGAAGATGATTTAACCTGATTCTGATATTTCTACATTTAAAATTTATGCTTGAGAACCTCCACTTGTTGCTCAGGGAGGCTTTGGCTGCTCTGAATGAATGTGTACAATCGCAGGGCCAGAGAAATTGTGTAGACTGGATAAATAATATGCAGTGCCGGTGTGTAATGATGTTTTTCCAATACCTAAAGAGGTTTACTAAAAATTTTTTAATAAGGAATGGGATAGACCAGGTGTGCCGTTCTCTTCCCCTCCTATTTTTTAGAAGAATGTTTTCTAATAGTTACCACCACACAGGACTTCTGGCAGACAGTTCCTAAGGTGGAGAGAAGAGTTTCTACTCTAGCTAAGCGTACCACTACCTCTGACGAGGACAGTTGTGCTTTTTAGATCCAATGGCTAAAAAATGTTTATTCAACAGGGTTTTATCCTGCAGCCCCTTGCATACATTGCTTCTGTCACTGCTGCTGCGGCGTTCTGGGTTGAGTCTCTTGATGAGGCTTTACAGTTAAGCGACTCCATTGGATGAATATATTTGACAAGCTTATGCTAGCCAATTCCTTTGTTTTCTGATGCCTTGTTCATTTGACTAGACTAACGGCTAAGAATTCTGTTTTTTTACTATACTGGCGCGCAGAGCGCTATGGCTTATATCATGGTCAGCTGTCGTGACTTTAATAAATAAGCTACTTAACTTCCCTTCAAGGGGCAGACCCTATTCGGGCCTGGTTTGAAGGAGATTATTGCTTATATCACTGGAGGAAAAGGTCATGCCCTTCCTCAGGATAGGTCTAAATCAAGGGCAAAAAAAAAAAAAAAAAAAGTCTAATTTTCGTACCTTTTAAAAACTTCAGGGCAGGTGTGGCATCCTCTTCCTCTAAGGCAAAACAAGAGGGAATTTTTGCTCAGTCCAAGGCGGTCTGGAGACAATCGGACCTGGAACAAAGATAAGCAGGCCAAGGAGCCTGCTGCTGCCTCTAAAGCAGCATGAAGGAATGGCCCCCTATCCGGTAACGGATCCTATAGGGGGCAGACTTTCATTCTTTGCCCAGGCGTGGGCAAGAGATGCCCAGGATCCCTAGGCATTGGAATTTATATCCCAGAGATATCTTCTGGATTTCAAAGATTCCCCAACCAAAAAAAAGGGGAGATTTCGCCTTTCACAATTATCTGCAAACCAGATAAAGAAGGAGGCATTCTTACATTGTGTACGAGATCCATCCAGTTCCAAGAGAGGAACAGGGACAGAGTTTTTACTCAAATCTGTTTGTGGTTCCCAAGGAGAGGGAACCTTCAGACCTATTTTGGATCTAAAGATCTTAAACAAATTCCTCAGAATTCCGTCATTTAAGATGGAAACTATTCGTACCATCTTAACTATGATCCAGGAGAGTCAATAGAGGACTACAATGGATTTGAAGGATGCTTATCCTCACATTGTGATGCATAAAGATCACCATCGTTTTTCAGGTTTGCCTTTCTAGACAGGCATTACCAGTTTGTAGCTCTTTCCTTTGGGATATCTACAGCCCCAAGAATCTTTATGGAGGTTCTGGGGTCGCTTTGGCGGTCCTTAGACCGCGGGGCATAGAAGTGGCCCCTTATTTAGACGACATCCTGATACAGGCGTCAAACATCCAAATTGCCCAGTCTCATACGGACGTAGTACTGGCATTTCTGAGATCACATGGGTGGAAAGTGAACAAGGAAAGAGTTCTCTATCCCCAATCTCAAGGGTTTCCCTCCTAGGGACTCTGATAGATTCTGTAGAAATGAAAATTTACCTGACGGAGTCCAGGTTGTCAAAGTTTCTAAATTTCTGCCGTTTTTTTTTTTTTTTTTTCATCCCATCCGCGCCCTTCGGTGGCTCAGTACATGAATGAAATCGGCTTAATGGTAGCGGCAAGGGACATAGTACCGTTTGCACGTCTACATTTCAGACCGCTGCAACTATGCATGCTCAGTCAGAGGAACGGGGATTACACAGATTTGTCCCCCTGTTAAACCTGGACCAAGAGACCAGAGATTCTCTTCTCTGGTGACTATGTCGGGTCCATCTGTCCAAGGCTATGACCTTCCGCAGGTCAGATGGGACAATTGTTACAATAGATGCCAGCCTTTTAGGTTGGGATGCAGTCTGGAACTCCCTGAAGGCTCAGGGATAGTGGACTTAGGAGGAAACCCTCCTTCTAATAAATATTCTGGAACTGGGAGTGATATTCCATGCTCTTCAGACTTGGCCTCAGTTAGCAACTCTGAGGTACATCATACTCAGTCGGACAATATACACGACTGTGGCTTACATCAGCCATCAAGGGGGAACAGATGTTCCCTAGCGATGTTAGAAGTCTTACAATAATTCACTGGACAGAGACTCACTCTTGTCTATCAGCTATCCATATCCCAGGTGTTGAGAACTGGGAGGTGGATTTTCTAAGTCGTCAGACTTTTCTTCCGGGGGAGTGGGATTTCCTCCGGAGGTCAAGACCAAGCAGGAGAGGGCTTTGGTGTTTTTGACAGCGCCTGCGTAGCCACGCAGGACCTGGTATGCAGATCTGGTGGACATGTCATCCTTTCCATCACGGTCTCTGCTTCTGAGACAGGTCCCTCTACCTCAGGGTCCTTTCAACCATCTAAATAGAATCAATCTGAGATGGACTGCCTGGAGACTGAACGCTTGATGTTATCAAAGCATGGCTTCTCCGAGTCAGTCATTGATACCTTAATACAGACATGAAAGCCTGTCTCTAGGAAAATTGAACATAGATATGGTGTAAATATCTGATTGTTATGAATCCAAGGGTTACTCATGGAGTAAAGTCTGGATTCCCAGGATATTATCTTTTCTCCAAGATGTTTTTGAGAAAAGGGTTGTCAGCTAATTCCTTAAAAGGGGACAGATTTTTACTCTGTCTATTTTTTTGCACAAGCGTCTGGCAGGTATTCTAGACGTTCAGGCATTTGGTCAGGCTTTGGTTAGATCCAAGCCTGTGTTTAAAACTGTTGCTCCGCCATGGAGCTTAAACCTGATTCTTAAGGTTCTTCAAGAAGTTCCGTTTGAACCTTTTTTGTTCCATAGATATCAATCTTTATCTTGGAAAGTTCCTTTTGGGTAGCTAATTCCTCGACTCGTAGAGTCTCCAAGTTATCTGTGTTACAATGTGATTCTCCTTATCTGGTCCTTCGTACGGATAAGGTAGTCCTGCGTACCAACCTGGGTTTTTTCCTAAGGTGGTATCTAACAAGTACATCACTCAAGAGATAGTTGTTCCATGCTTGTATCCTAATCCTTCCTCAAAGAAGGAACGTCTATTACACAATATTGGACGTGGTTTGTGCTTTAAAGTTTTACTTACAAGCTACTACAGTTTTCATCAAACGTTCACCTTGTTTGTTGTCTATTCTGGACAGAGGAGAGGTCAAAAGACTTCAGCAGCCTCTCTGTCTTTTTGGTTAAAAAGCATAATTCATTTAGCTTATGAGACTGCTGGACAGCAGCCTCCTGAAGGGATTACAGCTCATTCTACTAGAGCTGTGGTTTTTCACTTGGGCCTTTTTTAAATGTGGCTTCTGTTGAACAGATTTACAAGACGGAGTCTTGGTCTGCGCTTCATACTTTTCAAATTTAACAAATTTGATACCTTGCTTCTTCGGAGGCTATTTTTGGGAGAAAGGGTTTTTTACAGGCAGTGGTAACTTCCGTTTAAGTACCTGCCTTGTCCCTCCCATCATACGTGTACTTTAGCTTTGGTATTGGTATTCCATAAGTAATGGATGATCCGTGGACTGGATACACTTAACAAGAGAAAACATAATTTATGCTTACCTGATAAATTTATTTCTCTTGTAGTGTATCCAGTCCACGGCCCGCCCTGTCACTTTAAGGCAGGTAATTTTTTCATTTGAACTACAGTCACCACTGCACCCTATGGTTTTTCCTTTCTCTGCATGTTTTCGGTCGAATGACTGAATATGGCAGTTAGGGGAGGAGCTATATAGCAGCTTTGCTGTGGGTGGACTCTTGCAGCTTCCTGTTGGGAAGGAGAATATATTCCATAAGTAATGGATGATCCGTGGACTGGATACACTACAAGAGAAATAAATTTATCAGGTAAGCATAAATTATGTTATAATATATATATATATATATATATATATATATATATATATATATATATATATATATATATATATATATATATATATTAAGTATAATAACCCTATCTAACTCTAACATCCCTAACTAAATTCTTATTAAAATAAATCTAATTAATATTAATATTATTAATTAAAATATTCCTATTTAAATCTAAATACTTACCTATAAAATAAACCCTTAGAAGACTCTCTGCCGCTTGCTTGAAGACATCGCCCAGATGGAAGAAGACTTCACTGCCGCTTGATTGAAGACATCGCCCCGGATCGGATGAAGAGTTCTGCCCGGCTGGGTGAATACAAGGTAGAGAGATCAGGGGGGTAGTGTTAGCTTTATTTAAGGGGGTTTTGTGTTATAGGGATTTTTTATTTATTTTGGGGGGCTTAATTATTTTATTAGGGGGCTTAGAATAGGTGTAATTAGCTTAAAAATATTGTAATCTTTTTTTTATTTTTTGTAATTTAGGTTTTTTTTTTTTGTAATTTAGTTTAGTTTATTTAATTGTATTTTAGTTTAGATATTTGTAGTTTATTTAATTTATTGATAGTGTAGGTGTATTTGTAACTTAGGTTAGGATTTATTTTACAGGTAAATTGGTAATTATTTTAACTAGGTAGCTATTAAATAGTTATAAACTATTTAATAGCTATTGTACCTAGTTAAAATAAATACCAAGTTACCTGTAAAAAAAATATAAACCCTAAAATACCTACAATGTAATTATTAATTATATTGTAGCTATCTTAGGGTTTATTTTATAGGTAAGTATTTAGATTTAAATAGGAATATTTTAATTAATAATATTAATATTAGATTTATTTTAATACGAGTTTAGTTAGGGATGTTAGAGTTAGATAGGGTTATTATACTTAATATATATATAATATAATAACGATATTAACTATATTAACCCTAATATAATTAGGGTTAATATAGTTAATATATATAATATAATAACTATATTAACTATATTAACCCTAATATAATTAGGGTTAATATAGTTAATATAGCTGGCGGCGGTGTAGGGGTATTAGATTAGGGGTTAATGTGTTTAATATAGGTGGCGGCGGTGTAGGGGGATTAGATTAGGGGTTAATACATTTATTATAGGTGGCGGCGGTGTAGGGGGATTTAGATTAGATGCAAAAGAGCAGTTTACTTTGTGACAAAGCCCCACCAAAAGCCCTTTTAAGGGCTGGTAAAAGAGCTGAATTCTTTGGGGCAGGCCCCGCAAAAAGCCCTTTTAAGGGCTGGCAATAGAGCAGTTTACTTTGGGGTAATGCCACGCAAAAAGCCCTTTTCAGGGCTATTTGTAGGGTTAGACTTAGGTTTAGTGGTAGGGATAGTTTAGTATTTTAGGGGTTAAATAGTTTAATATAGCTGGCGGCGGGGTAGGGGGATTAGATTAGGGGTTAATTAATTTAATATAGGTGGCGGCGGGGTAGGGGTTTAGATTAGTGTTTAAATAATTTAATAAAGGTGGTGGCAGGGTAGGGGGATTAGATTAGGGGTTAAATAATTTAATATAGCTGGCGGCGGTGTAGGGGGATTAAATTAGGGGTTAATCATTTTAAAATAGATGGCGGCGGGGTAGGGGCTCACTTTAGGGGGTAGGTAAGGTAGATGGCGGCGGGGTAGGGGCTCACATTAGGGGGTTATATATTTAATATAGCTGGCGGCGGGGTCCAGGAGTGGCGGTTTAGGGGTTAATAACTTTTTTTTATTGTTAGGATAGTGAGGGGGGATAGCGGAGAGAGGGGTATATGTGTCGGGCTATGTTTGGGAGGCATGTTAGACAGTACGGGAGATTTTATAATTTAGTCAGGTTTTGTAGGCGGCGGCAGTTTCTAAAGTGCCGTAAGTCACTGGCGACTCCAGAAATTTGTACTTAAGCAGATTTCTGGACATCGCTGGTTTGTGAGACTTACGGCACTTTAGCATCTGACGGTGCCGTATATAGGATAGCTCGAGTTGCGAGCTGAAACTGCGGGCGGTGGGGGTTCCCTCGCTTGCGCCGCAAACTACGCTGCATATCGGATCGCACCCCTGGTGTAACAGTAGTGTAGATTTAAAAAAAAAACAACAACACTTTTTTGACTGTGTTAAATAATAGCAGTCAGTTTCCTTCACACGTGTGCATTTCAGTGCCTGCCTGCCTGCCTGCCAGGGCACAGTGTCACCCCAGTGTAACAGTAGTGTAAATTTAAAAAAACAAAACACTTTTTTGACTGTGTTAAATAATAGCAGTCAGTTTCCTTCTCACGTGTGGGTTTCAGGGCCTGCCTGCCAGGGCACAGTGCCACCCCAGTGCAACTCATATCTGGTGTAACAGTAGTGTACATTTAAAAAAAAATACACTTTTTTGACTGTGTTAAATAATAGCAGTCAGTTTCCTTCACACGTGTGCGTTTCAGTGCCTGCCTGCCAGGGCACAGTGTCACCCCAGTGCAATTCATATCTGGTGTAACAGTAGTGTACATTTAAAAAAAAAAACAACACTTTTTTGACTGTGAAATAATAGCAGTCAGTTTCCTTCACACGTGTGCGTTTCAGGGCCTGCCTGCCAGGGCACAGTGTCACCCCAGTGCAACTCATATCTGGTGTAACAGTAGTGTAGATTTAAAAAAAACAAACACTTTTTTGACTGTGTTAAATAATAGCAGTCAGTTTCCTTCACACGTGTGCGTTTCAGTGCCTGCCAGGGCACAGTGTCACACCAGTGCAACTCATATCTGGCGTAACAGTAGTGTACATTTAAAAAAAAAAAATACAATTTTGACTGTAATAGATTGAATAGCAGTTAGTTGTCTGCAAGCGTGTGTGTCAGGCCTATAGTGTCTACTCTGCCAACATCTGCCAGTGCACAGTGCCACTCATATCTGTTGTCACAGTAGCTTGCACGCATAGTACCACTAATCGAAAAAAAAAATGACAGGTAGAGGCAGGCCACCCCGCAGGGGCCGTTGTGTTTGTGGTGCTGTGATTCCCTTTGGCACTAGAATAATGCCCAGTGTTCAGAGGCCACGTACCCCGAACTCGAACAATTCTGAGGACATAGTTGACTGGCTAACACAGGACACCCAATCTTCTACAGCTTCCGCTCGGAACCTTGACGCACCATCCTCCTCCAGCTTAACTTCGGGCACCTCTCAAGTTACCACTTGCCCGCCTGCCGTCACCACCAACACTAGCACCACAGCCGCTTCACTTGATCTGTCAGAGGAGTTATTTACACATCAGTTGGAAGAAATGAGTGATAGTGATGCGCAACCATTATTGCCAGAGGATGTAGATAACAGGGATATGTCTCAGTCAGGCAGCATTATACACATGGACGTAACAGGGATTAAACTGATAAGAATAGAACTACTTAACACACCACTCCTATCTGGTGGCACATTAGATTGCACATGCAGTGCCCCCAATTTGAAGTAGGAGGACCGACCAAGCATCTTTTTCCATCTCCCGGTTCCTAAAATCAATGCCATATACACGTCCCCTGATAGGGGACGTAACAGGGATTAAACTGATAAGAATAAAACTACTTAACACACCACTCCTATCTGGTGGCACATTAGATTGCACACGCAGTGCCCCAAATTTGAAGTAGGAGGACCGACCAAGCATCTTTTTCCATCTCCCGGTTCCTAAAATCGTTGCCATATACACATCCCCTGATAGGGGACGTAACAGGGATTAAACTGATAGGGATAGTACTACTTAACACACCTTATAATAACGCAGAGAGAGGCAATGCAGAGAGAGGAGTCTGAAGAAGAGGAGTCAGAGGAGGAAGGTGGCTTTGAGGAGGTGGAAGACCAAACACAGCAGGCGTCCCAGGGGGCTTGTTGTCACCTTTCGAGGACCCTTGGTGTTGTACATGGCTGGGTGGAGGAAGAGACCTTCAATGACATCAGTGAGGACAAGGAACGGGACATGGCTAGCTTGGTATCCAACCTTGTGCAAATGGGGAGTTTGCGGTTGTGCAAATGGACTGTTTGCGGTTGTTTGCGGTGCGTTAAAGGGACAGTCTAGGCCAAAATAAACTTTCATGATTCAGATAGAGCATGTAATTTTAAACAATTTTTCAATTTACTTTTATCACCAAATTTGCTTTGTTCTCTTGGTATTCTTAGTTGAAAGCTTAACCTAGGAGGTTCATATGCTAATTTCTTAGACCTTGAAGCCCACCTCTTTCTTTAACGGTTTTTCACCACTAGAGGGTGTTAGTTCATGTATTTCATATAGATAACACTGTGCTTGTGCACGAGAAGTTATCTGGGAGCAGGCACTGATTGGCTAGACTGCAAGTCTGTCAAAAGAACTGAAAAAAGGGGCAGTTTGCAGAGGCTTAGATACAAGATAATCACAGAGGTTAAAAGTATATTATTATAAATGAGTTAGTTATGCAAAACTGGGAAATGGGTAATAAAGGGATTATCTATCTTTTAAAACAATAAAAATTCTGGTGTAGACTGGCCCTTTAAACGGGGAGTTTGGTCTGTCACTGTGAAGCGGGCGTAACCCTTACAAAACCTGATCGATACAACATCATACCTGATGTTTTAAAGCACGTTATTCCAAACAATTTAAGAATGTTAGGTGATTTATGCCTTTTATGCTTTAAAACAGACTCTGCATCAACTATGTAATTTTCCATGGGAGTTTTGCCATGGATCCCCCTCCGGCATGACACAGTCCAGGTGTTAGTCCCCTTGAAACAACTTTTCCATCACTATTGTGGCCAGAAAGAGTCCCTGTGGGTTTTAAAGTTCACCTGCCTATTGAAGTCTATGGTGGTTTGCCCGGTTCGCCCGTTCACGACCAATTGTGGAAGTTCGTGTTCGCCATTCGCAAAACCAAATTTTTATGTTCGCGACATCACTATAGTTAACCTACAAAGTGAAGCATGAACATATATTCATCATTTAAACAATAGATGGTCAAATTACAAGTGGGATGCTAATAATAGCAAGGGATAGGATAAGCAGTTGATGGACCATGTTAAAATTAACGCTCAACTTGATATTACAAGTAAATCGGATTTACCAGAGAAGGTTAAACGCAGGCCAACATTGCTCTAGTGCATCTATCCCTTTTAATGGATATTGCAACCATGCTAAACAGAGCTGATATAACAAGTTGAAATTATGGGTTGTGCTCTAGAGGAAGCCCAAACAGTGGTAGAAGAATTAGCATAACTTGAGACCTGATGTAAAGTTGCTAAAAACGTTTAAAAAGGGTTTAAAAGGGATATGGTATATGGCAAGGTATTTGACTGGTAAGGGCTAAAATGTATATTTATATTGCATATATATATATATATATATATATATACACACACACATATATATATACAGTGGGGCAAAAAAGTATTTAGTCAGCCACCAATTGTGCAAGTTCTCCCACTTAAGAAGATGAGAGAGGCCTGTAATTTTCATCATAGGTATACCTCAACTATGAGAGACAAAATGTGGAAACAAATCCAGACAATCACATTGTCTGATTTGGAAAGAATTTATTTGCATATTATGGAGGAAAATAAGTATTTGGTCACCTACAAACAAGTAAGATTTCTGGCTCTCACAGACCTGTATCTTCTTCTTTAAGAGGCTCCTCTGTCCTCCACTCATTACCTGTATTAATGGCACCTGTTTGAACTTGTTATCAGTGTAAAAGACACTTGTCCACAACCTCAAACTGTCACACTGCAAACTTCACTATGGTGATGACCAAAGAGCTGTCGAAGGACACCAGAAACAAAATTGTAGACCTGCACCAGGCTGGGAAGACTGAATCTGCAATACGCAAGCAGCTTGGTGTGAAGAAATCAACTGTGGGAGCAATAATTAGAAAATGGAAGACATACAAGACCACTGATAATCTCCCTTGATTTGGGGCTCCACGCAAGATCTCACCCTGTGGGGTCAAAATGATCACAAGAACGGTGAGCAAACATCCCAGAACCACACAGGGAGACCTAGTGAATGACCTGCAGTGAGCTGGGACCAACGTAACAAAGGCTACCATCAGTAGCACACTACACTGCCAGGGATTCAGATCCTGCAGTGCCAGACGTGTCCCCCTGCTTAAGCCAGTAGATGTCCGGACCCATCTGAAGTATGCTAGAGAGCATTTGGATGATCCAGAAGTGGATTGGGAGAATGTCATATGGTCAGACGAAACCAAAGTAGAACTGTTTGGTAGAAACACAACTCGTCGTGTTTGGAGGATAGAGAATGCTGAGTTCCGATCAGTCAATAGAATGCGAGCTCAATCTGATTGGCTGATTAGATCAGGCAACCAGATTGAACTTCAATCTGATTGGCTGATTAAATCAGCCAATCAGATTTTTCCTACCTTAATTCCGATTGGCTATCAGCCAATCGGAATTCGAGGGACGCCATCTTGGATGACGTCAATTAAAGGAACCGTCATTCGTCGTTAGTCCGTCGGTAGAAGAGGATGGCTCCGCGTTGGCTCGTCTGAAGATGGCTCCGCTCCGGATGGATGAAGATTGAAGAAGCCACCTGGATGTTAACTTCAATCGGATGGAAGACTTCTTCAGCGCCCCTTGGATGAAGACTTCGGCCGCTGCGCATGTCCTCTTCTGTTCTATCGGTGGTCGGCTGGCTGAAGACGGCTAAAGGTAGGGTCATCTTCAGGGGGTTAGTGTTAGGATTATTTAAGGGGGGTTTGGGTTAGAATAGGGGTGTGTGGGTGGTGGGTTTTAATGTTGGGGGGTTGTATTTTTATTTTACAGGCAAAAGAGCTGTTTTCTTTGGGGCATGCCCCGCAAAAGGCCCTTTTAAGGGCTGGTAAGGTAATAGAGCTGTTAACTTTTTAATGTAGAATAGGGTAGGGCATTTTTTTTATTTTGGGGGGGCTTTGTTATTTTATTAGGGGGCTTAGATTGGGTGTAAGTAGCTTAAAATTGTTGTAATATTTTTTTATTTTTTGTAACTTAGCTTTTTTTATTTTTTGTACTTTAGTTAGTTTATTTAATTTAATTTAATTGTGGTTATTTGTAGCTAATTTATTTAATTAATTTAATGATAGTTTAGTGTTAGGTTTAATTGTAACTTAGGTTAGGATTTATTTTACAGGTAATTTTGTATTTCTTTTAGCTAGGTAGTTATTAAATAGTTAATAACTATTTAATAACTATTCTAACTAGCTAAAATAAATACAAAGTTACCTGTAAAATAAATATAAATCCTAAAATAGCTACAATGTAATTATTAATTACATTGTAGCTATCTTAAGGTTTATTTTACAGGTAAGTATTTAGTTTTAAATCGGAATAATTTATTAAAGTATAGTGTAGTGTTAGGTGTAATTGTAACTTAGGTTAGTTTTTATTTTACAGGTAAATTTCTCTTTATTTTAACCAGGTAGCTATTAAATAGTTAATAACTATTTAATAGCTATTGTACCTAGTTAAAATAAATTGAAAGTTGCCTGTAAAATAAAAATAAATCCTAAGATAGCTACAATATAATTATTATTTATATTGTAGCTATATTAGGGTTTATTTTAAAGGTAAGTATTTAGTTTTAAATAGGATTAATTTAGTTAATAAGAGTTATAATATTTAGATGTATTTAATTAATATTTAAGTTAGGGGGGTGTTAGGGTTAGGGTTAGACTTAGGTTTAGGGGTTAATAATTTTATTATAGTGGCGGCGGTGTAGGGGGGGCAGGATAGGGTTAATAAATGTATTATAGGTGGCGGCGGTGTAGGAGGGGCAGGATAGGGGTTAATAAATTTATTATAGTGGCGGCGGTGTAGGGGGGCAGGATAGGGGTTAATAGGTATTATGTAGGTGGCGGCGGGGTCCGGAAGTGGAGGATTAGGGGTTAAAATATTTATTATAGTGGCGGCGGGGTCCGGGAGCGGCAGTTTAGGGGTTAATCAGTTTATTAGAGTGGCGGCGCGGTCCGGGAGCGGCGGTTTAGGGGTTAATAAGTTTATTAGAGTGGCGGTGGGCTCCGGGAGTGGCGGTTTCTTTCAAAGTGTAGCAAAATAAAAATATATCAAATATCAAATAAGCATCAGAATGTATCAAGATAAATAAATTAAAAAAATGTTTATCTATAAATTAAAAGCGACAATTTACTACCTAAAAAAGACAAAAGTGTCTCACATTAAAAATAGGGATCAAAGTTTATTCAAAACTTATAGAGTCTCAGTTTAATCTGTTTGAATATCCATAATAAAAAGTAACAATAATAAATTAGATTCCTTGCTTATGAATCGTATCACCATCAGTTTATGAACTTATATTAATATGCAACAACTTAGATCTTCACTAGAACTCAGTATTTCAGCTAGGATACTTAGTCCCATTGTCTGGATTTTGCCGGTCATGTGACCAAAGATCAACCAATCCGAAGAATCCTGTAATTCTTAATGGAATAATTTTAGTTACATGAAAGGAACTGCTATTAGTTACAAGGTTTGTGCTCAGTTATGCAAATATTTTTATCTTTTTTTGTTTTTTTTGAAGAAACATTTTTTAATTCAACATTATGGGACACAAACCTTGTTCTCTATAAGCGTTTTAAAGATTATATTTTTATACGGTGGAGATGAAATTTGGAACTTTTAGATTTATTTATACAGGATTTTAATTCTAATAATGTTGTGTTGTCTTTAACTTGTGAAAAAGTAGACACAATATTTAGTTTGGCTATAGAATTACAAATAAATATGGAGAATATTGTCACTCTGGACTTTTTTTTTTTTTAAAAAGGAGATTTTAATAATTATGTTCATGCAGATAGTTGCTATGATCAGTGGAAGATGAACATACCTAATGGTACATTTTTAAGAATTCAAAAAAGTTGCAGTGAAATAGATTTTGATAAACAAACATTTGTTTTATCAAACAAATTTAGAAAGAGAGGTTTTAATATGGGATAAGTAAATAAAGCTTGTGAATCTGTCAGAAAAAAAGAAAAAAAAAAAGGAGTTATTAGAGGGAAATCAAATTAAAAAAGATTTTTCATAATGATTTGGACAATATGGAAAATATGAGTCCCATTTATCATGCACTACCACACCCAACATAAGATAATGCAACAAATTATACAGAAACACTGGCATCTTATAAGAAAAGATTGTGTACTAAGGGGATAAATTACCCAGTACCCGAGATTATATTTAGATGAGCAAAAAATAAAAAAAAGATATTAGCACCTCTTGAAGTTAAAAAGAAAGAAAATAATTCAACACAAGTGGATTTGAAAGGTGAAAAGTTAAGAGGTTTTTTCCCCCTGTAACGATTTTTAATCTTGTATACATAGCTCTAAAATCAAGGAGGTAAAAATAATGAATTTAGGAGACAGTCATGATATTAAAGACATAGGGCCAGGTTACAAGAGGAGTGCTAATTAATACACCTGCTCGAGCATTAACTGCGCTAGAAGTTTTGTCTTTGCGCTTGTCTTATTAGGAGTTGAAAGTAAACCATTTTTTTTGCACGCTAACCCGACAAGCAGAAAAAGACGTACTTAGAATTGTGTGTGCACGTTCATATATTCCCTCATAGAAGTCAATGGAGAAAAAAAAGTTGAAAAAAACTAACACCCTACTCTCGCGCTAATCCCATCACATATTCTCATATGCGCTAACCTGACTTAAAAATATGAATATTTCAGATTGCAATGATCTTCTCAAGGAATAATTCTATTTATTCATAAATAAATATGTCTACATATATCCAATGTTTTTTATACAATATATATTTATACCTACTGTATATATAGATGATTACATATAGATATATACATCTATATATATATATATATATATATATATATATATATATATATATATATATATATATAAACACACAGAGAGAAGCACACTCACAGGAATGAACAACTGGCTCAATACTATTGTTAGCCTGTTCTATGGCGATTTACCACCTGGGTGCAGCTTCTTTTAGCCCAGTAATGCTTTTTCACAGAGAAGAACTTTCCTGAAGTATATCAGTCTGATCCCGCCTAGTCCAGCGCCGAAATACCAGGCAATTCCTCTCTGAACAAGGAACACAGCAACCCCAGACGATCATTTCGGCCTTCATTGGGCCTCGTCAGTGAGGTGTAGCCATATTCCTCTAAGCACACTGAGCAAGGAGTCCACGTCTGGTTTCCCCTTTTTCCCATAGGGAGACTAAATACACACAGAGAGAAGCACACTCACATGAATGAACAACTGGCTCAATACTATTGTTAGCCTGTTCTATGGTGATTTACCACCTGGGTGCAGCTTCTTTTAGCCCAGTAATGCTTTTCACAGAGAAGAACTTTCCTGAAGTACATCAGTCTGATCCCGCCTATTACGGTCAGTCCAGCGCCGAAATACCAGGCAATTCCTCTCTGAACAAGGAACACAGCAACCCCAGACGATCGTTTCGGCCTTCATTGGGTCTCGTCAGTGCGTCAGTGAGGTGTAGCAATATTCCTCTAAGCACAATGAGCAAGGAGTCCACGTCTGGTTTCCCCTTTTTTCCATAGGGAGACTAAATACACACAGAGAGAAGCACACTCACAGGAATGAACAACTGGCTCAATACTATTGTTAGCCTGTTCTGGTGCAGCTTCTCTCTGTGTATATATATATATATATATATATATAAATAAATAATGTATTAATATCTATTTAAAATAAAAATAGCATGTTCTGCTATGTGCAGGACATTGGAATGTGAAATATTTACAGTACAAACACAGTTAAACATATACATTTTTAGAGGGGTAAATGTATGTATCTCAGTGTTAAAGCCCTTTGCCTGCCCTTTTTCCTCTAACACCTGAGATCTGATATCTTTGAGTCCTTATAACTTTTGTGTGCTGTGTGCAATATTTTATTTTATGAGTGTAAGTGTACTTTGTAATGTATTTTTGTGAGACTTTTTTGTTTTGCAAAACAGTCAACCAGAGCTCTGAGGATGCAGTAATCATTCTAATGTAAATCGCAATTGTGCTCAAGCAATCACGTTTACTTTCAACTCTTAATACCAGTAGAAACCTGACAAGCTCAAACACCCGTGATAAACCCTTTATCACTTGCGTGCAAATGTTTGCACTTCACTTGTAATCTGGCCCATAGTAAAATGTACAGATTGAAATGCTTATGCTGCTTATCTCCTGCAATGTAAATGTCCCCTACAGTACCTATGACAGATCACCAAGTTGTGGTAAACATCTCAAGAAATAGGAGGGGACAGAGCCAACCAGGGATGGGAATGGCCACAAGTTGCTAGTGCTCTGTGAATCGTCCACAAACAGGGCGCTACATATGGGGTTATAATTTGGCAAGAAAAGCTCTTATTGCAGGGCTATATTGTGGCGATACCCATGCAGACTATAGCTTTTTACATGAACTGGGTGACAGAGTATAATCTATTTATTAATAGATACAGGAATAACTTCTGCCTCTTGTTCACTGGAATTGAAAAAAATTACCTTTTATTGGACTTTTGCGTTAGTACATTTTCCATCTTGTAATCAGTCTAATCCTCACAAATAATTTTGCTCAAAGTATGTCTTCAAAATACTGCACAAAGTATGTCTTCAAAAATGTCACATAAATCGGGTAAAGCCCCAAAAATGCTGCAAAATTCAAACAATAAAATGAATGCTTACTACAAGACACTCCAAAGTTCCGTTTTAGATGAATCGTCTACATTGTCATCACAAGAAATATCAACTAATATCGCTGAACCGGAGGATAATACCCATTACCCGTGCTGATCTAAAAGATCTGCCTAAGAAGGCAGATTTTGTGTCATTTTACATCCAGTCAGTATTTTAATTAAAGAAGGCCTTGCAGAAGTAAAGAAAGAAGTGGCTGACTTAGACAACAGGGTAGAATTTCTGGAGGAACAGGCTGAAAGCAACAACATGAAACTGATGAAGTTAAACGCAAGTTAACAATGCAAGAATCACAGATAGTATACTTACAAAGATAACTGGAAGACCTTGACAACAGAGGAAGATGTCAAAATATTAAAATTAGAGGTATACCCAAAAATGTGGCTACAGACAGACTCCTCATATTTCTCCAAACTATGTTTAAAGCACTACTGCCAGACCCTCAACTCTCTAATATATATTTTTACAGAGCTCATAGGGCATTACACCCACCCCTAAAGGAACTGAACTGCCTAGAGATGTGATTCTCAGATTTCCCAAATCTGAATGCTTCAAGAAAAATAACAATATTTCCAATTTGAAGGCCATACATTAAAATTCTTTGCAGACCTGAGTCCCATGACTTTGCAAAACCGCAGACAGACATGATATCTTAGTTTACACCTCAAGGACCTGGAAATGCAATATAGAGGGCGCTACCCTTTCTGCTTAAATGTGATGCAAGATAATAAAATAGTGATTTATAAGTCTACAGAAGACCTGGAAGACTTGTGCCACCTATTGGGACTATCCAAACCTTCACTCCCATCTCTTGATTCTTCCCAAGATGCTCAACAACTGACACTATCACAGTGAACCAAGGTTCCCAGGAAAAGATCCAGAGTAACTCCAGCACCACTGATTTCTGCAACTTGATGGGAAAAGGTTTCTTGGACACTACCAGACATGAATGAAAACACTTAGAGGTATGTCTCATCGATAACAAACCACATGCTCTGGATTGCAGATATTAGTTAACCTCCTTGGTTTTCTCACCATACTTATTATGTAAGACTGTTCCTTTATTATAGTTTGTTTCACAACTGTTTATTTACGTATATACATATATTAGAGTTAATGTTTACTAAATCGTTATGCTTCTGGCTCAGCACTAATCTGTATTCCTTACACTCGGCTAGATTACGAGTTGTGCGTTAGGGTAAAAAAGCTGCGTTAAGAGGTCCTAACGCTGCTTTTTTTATGCCCGCTGGTATTACGAGTCTTGCAGGTTTAGGGGCACCGCACACTTTTTTGGCCTGACTTACGTAAACTTCGTAAAGTCTTTTTTCTATGGGACTTCCATAGCGCCGGTATTACGAGTCTGTCCTGGGAGGCCAAAAAGTGAGCGGTACACCCTCTCCTGTCTAGAGTCCTACCGCATTTAAAAGTCAGTAGTTAAGAGTTTTATGGTACAACGCCATAACATAAAACTCATAACTAAAGTGCTAAAAAGTACACTAACACCCATAAACTACCTATTAAACCCTAAACCGAGGCCCTCCCGCATCACAAACACTATAATAAAAATTTTAACCCCTAATCTGCCACTTTGGACACCACCGCCACCGACATTATATTTATGAACCCCTAATCTGCTGCCCCCAACATCGCTGACAACTACATTATATCTAGTAACCCCTAATCTGCCTTCCCCAATGTCACCAACACCTACATTATATTATTAACCCCTAATCTGCCGCCACTAATGTCGCCGCAACTATATTAAAGTTATTAACCCCTAAACCTAAGTCTAACCCTAAACCTAACACCCCCTAACTTAAATATAATTTAAATAAATGTAAATAAATATTCCTTTCATTAATTAAATAATTCCTATTTAAAACTAAATACTTACCTATAAAATAAACCCTAAGCTAGCTACAATATAACTAATAGTTACATTTGTATCTATCTTAGGGTTTATTTTTATTTTAAAGGCAAGTTTGTATTTATTTTAACTAGGTAGAATAGTTATTAAATAGTTATTAACTATTTAATAACTACCTAAAGACAAATTTACCTGTAAAATAAAACCTAATCTAAGTTACACTAACACCTTACACTACAATATAATTAAATAAATTAACTAAATTAAATACAATTACCTAAATTAAATTAAATTAGCTAAAGTACAAAAAAACAAAACACTAAATTACAGAAAATAATAAACAAATTACAGATAATTAAACTAATTACACCTAATCTAATAGCGCTATTAAAATAAAAAAAGCCCTAGCAACCCCCAGAAACCAGAACTACATAGACCCCTTACATTATAGTTATCAACCTCTAATCTGCCCCCCCCAACGTCGCCGCAACTATATTAAATTTATTAAACCCTAATCTGCCGCCGCCAATGTCGCTGCAACCTATCTACACTTATTAACCCCTAATCTGCCACCCCCAACGTCGCCGCCACTATATTAAATTTATTAACCTCTAAACCTAAGTCTAACCCTAACCCTAACACCCCCTAATTGAAATATAATTTAAATAAATCTAAATAAAATTACTATCATTAACTACATTATTCCTATTTAAAACTAAATACTTACCTATAAAATAAACCCTAAGGCCTAGATTTGGAGTTTGGCGGTAGCCGTGAAAACCAGCGTTAGAGGCTCCTAACGCTGGTTTTAGGCTACCGCCGTTATTTGGAGTCAGTCAGGACAGGGTCTAACGCTCACTTTTCAACTGCGACTTTTCCATACCGCAGATCCCCTTATGTCAATTGCGTATCCTATCTTTTCAATGGGATCTTCCTAACTCCGGTATTTAGAGTCGTGTCTGAAGTGAGCGTTAGAATTCTAATGACAAAACTCCAGCCGCAGAAAAAAGTCAGTAGTTAAGAGCTTTCTGGGCTAACGCCGGTTCATAAAGCTCTTAACTACTGTGCTCTAAAGTACACTAACACCCATAAACTACCTATGTACCCCTAAACCGAGGTCCCCCCACATCGCCGCCACTCGATTAATTTTTTTAACCCCTAATCTGCCAACTGCCACCTACGTTATACTTATGTACCCCTAATCTGCTGCCCCTAACACCGCCGACCCCTATATTATATTTATTAACCCCTAACCTGCCCCCCACAACGTCGCCGCCAGCTACCTACAATAATTAACCCCTAATCTGCCGACCGCAAAAAGCCGCCACCTACATTATAGCTATGTACCCCTAATCTGCTGCCCCTAACACCGCCGACCCCTATATTATATTTATTAACCCCTAATCTGCCCCCTCAACGTCGCCTCCACCTGCCTACACTTATTAACCCCTAATCTGCCGAGCGGATCTCACCGTTACTATAATAAAGTTATTAACCCCTAATCCGCCTCACTCCCGCCTCAATAACTTTATAATAAATAGTATTAACCCCTAGTCTGCCCTCCCTAACATCGCCGACACCTAACTTCAATTATTAACCCCTAATCTCGCCGCTATTCTAATAAATGGATTAACCCCTAAAGCTAAGTCTAACCCTAACACTAACACCCCCCCTAAGTTAAATATAATTTAAATCTAACTAAATAAATTAACTCTTATTAAATAAATTATTCCTATTTAAAACTAAATACTTACCTGTAAAATAAACCCTAATATAGCTACAATATAAATTATAATTATATTATAATTAGGATTTATATTTATTTTACAGGTAACTTTGTATTTATTTTAACCAGGTACAATAGATATTAAATAGTTAAGAACTATTTAATAGCTACCTAGTTAAAATAATTACAAAATTACCTGTAAAATAAATCCTAACCTAAGTTACAATTAAACCTAACACTACACTATCAATAAATTAATTGAATACAATATCTACAAATAAATACAATGAAATAAACTAACTAAAGTACAAAAAATAAAAAAGAACTAAGTTACAAAAAATAAAAAAATATTTACAAACATCAGAAAAATATTACAACAATTTTAAACTAATTACACCTACTCTAAGCCCCCTAATAAAATAACAAAGACCCCCAAAATAAAAAAAATGCCCTACCCTATTCTAAATTACAAAAGTTCAAAGCTCTTTTACCTTACCAGCCCTGAACAGGGCCCTTTGCGGGGCATGCCCCAAATAATTCAGCTCTTTTGCCTGTAAAAAAAAACATACAATACCCCCCCACAACATTACAACCCACCACCAACATACCCCTAATCTAACCCATACCCCCCTTAAATAAACCTAACATTAAGCCCCTGAAGATCTTCCTACCTTGTCTTCACCATGCCAGGTATCACCGATCGTTCCAGGCTCCGAAATCTTCATCTAGGCCCAAGCGGGGGCTAGACATCCATCATCCGACGGCTGAAGAAGTCCAGAAGAGGCTCCAAAGTCTTCATCCTATCCGGGAAGAAGAGTAGATCAGGACCGGCAACCATCTTCTTCCAAGCGGCATCTTCTATCTTCATCCGATGAGGACCGGCTCCATCTTGAAGACCTCCACCGCGGACCCATCTTCTTCCGATGACGACTTCCCGACGAATGACGGTTCCTTTAAGGGACGTCATCCAAGATGGCGTCCCTCGAATTCCGATTGGCTGATAGGATTCTATCAGCCAATCTTTATTAAGGTAGGAAAATTCTGATTGGCTGATGGAATCAGCCAATCAGAATCAAGTTCAATCCGATTGGCTGATCCGATCAGCCAATCAGATTGAGCTCGCATTCTATTGGCTGATGGAATCAGCCAATCAGAATCAAGTTCAATCCGATTGGCTGATTGAACAATTAGCTAAATTAAATTAAACACTAAATTACAGAAAATAATAAACAAATTACAAATTATCAAGATAGGAATATTTATTTAGATTTATTTAAATTATATTTAAGTTAGTGGATGTTAGGTTTAGGGTTAGACTTAGGTTTAGGGGTTAAGATGTCTATTATAGTGGCGGCGACGTTGGGGGTGGCAGATTACGGGTTAATAAATGTAGGTAGGTTGCAGCGACATTGGGGGCGGCAGATTAGGGGTTAATAAATAGTATGTAGGTGTCGGCGATGTTGGGGCGGCAGATTAGGGGTTAATACATATAATGTAGGCGGCGGTATCTGGAGCGGCAGATTAGGGGTTAATAGTATAATGCAGGTGTCGGCGATGTTGGGGGCCTGAAGGCTCACCGGAAAACACAAGGCATCAAGCTCCATACAGAGCTTGATAAATTTACCCCATTGTATTGATTGGAGATATCAGTCAGTTGATTTACCTTGAAAGTTGCTGGCATATTTTCTTGGATTTTGCTGTTAGTGTGTGAGCTTGAAAGTTGCTGGCATATTTTCTGGGATGTTGCTGTTAGTGTGTGAGCTTGAAAATTGCTGGCAGATTTTCTTGGATGTTGCTGTTAGTGTGTGAGCTTGAAAATTGCTGGCAGATTTTCTGGGATGTTGCTGTTAGTGTGCGAGCTTGAAAGTTGCTGGCATATTTTCTGGGATGTTGCTGTTAGTGTGTGAGCTTCAAAATTGCTGGCAGATTTTCTGGGATGTTGCTGTTAGTATGTGAGCTTGAAAGTTGCTGGCATATTTTCTGGGATGTTGCTGTTAGTGTGTGAGCTTGAAAATTGCTGGCAGATTTTCTGGGATGTTGCTGTTAGTGTGTGAGCTTGAAAGTTGCTGGCAGATTTTCTAACATCTTCCCCCTGCCAGGCCTTGCTAAAAAGCCCACTTACCTCTTTTGAGCAAATGTGTTTGGTAGAGTTTCGCATGTAAAACACCTTAGCATGGTCTCATAGAGTTTTAGCTGACTCTGAAGAATATGTCCTTCCATTTTATATGGTGAGAAGGCATGGGGAACTAGTACACAAAAATCACTATTACGGACTGGAATAAAATATTTGATAAGACTTTAAACTCTCCCATATCTGCTAGATTCTTTGAAATTAAACTACAAGCTTTTAACACATTGGTACCTCACTCCTGTGAGCATTAATAGTATTTTACCTAATAGCTCTGTCTGTGTTGGAGAGAATGCGGTAGTCAAGGAACGTTGATTGGTAGTTAGGGAATTTTGATCCACATGTGGTGAAATTGCACTAAATTACACACACTTTAGGCTTATATAGGAAAGCACATAAACATTTAATTGGCCCTAGTTTAGAAATTTATCTGGCACCCACATTAGGTTTACTAAATGTATTGCCTAAATACCACTTTAAACTATGCCTTAAATTCATACAGTTCTCCCTTAAATCAGCCATATAATTAATTCACTGACATTGGAAATCACAGACAATCCCTACGATCTTCATGTGGTTAACACAAATGGAAGATATTCTGACTTTAGAAGAATATAACTATTATAAACTCAATAAATTGGACACTTACTTAGATATACAATTTATTTGGAATCCAGTAAACAAGAATTACAAATATTTCAAACCCTGGGATAGTGAGAACTTAACTTACCCATATGTGACAGAATTACAATACTACTTATTCCCCATCTTCACCCCTTCCCCTATCTCTCTCTCTTCTACTTTTCCTTCTTCTTGTCTTATTTTCTTCCTCTCTTTTTGACTTTTTCCAGACTTGCTGCTAAATCTTGAGCTATAGAACAAAAAGGAACCCCGTAGGGAACCGAGAGCGGGGTGCGCTGACAGAAATAATAAATGGTGTAAGTACTTAGTGTCTATGGACAAACCATACTAATCCATGTGAGGAAATGGTGCTGTGTCTTCTGAAACAGTCAAATGTGCGGGCGGCAAGGCTCCTCTGATCTTTGGGAAAAAGGTATCTGTGAATTAGAAAAAAAGAGGGCGCCACATAGCGTGATATTGTTGACTCAGAACCCAAAATAGGTGATAGATGTTAAGGCTTACCAAAGGTAATGGCACCGTGTAACTGGTGCTGACAGGCAGGCTAACACTTTCAGTGGTTAGCACACTGGGTGATCTCCGGCAATCTGTGCACAGGTGGTATTCAGTGTTTCCTTAATTGGCGTCTGTGCGGCTGCTAGCTGAGACGCTGCGGTATCGCAGACACTTAGAAACCTTTACCAGGAAGGCTCAATACAGAGAACAAAAGCAGGCAAAGAACAACTTCCGTGTATTTAAAATCAATAAATTTTAATCCATACAAACTGCTACGCGTTTCTAGACCATAAACCGGTCTTTTCTTCAGGCATACAAAAATGGATATCAAATAAATACACGGAAGTTGTTCTTTGCCTGCTTTTGTTCTCTGTATTGAGCCTTCCTGGTAAAGGTTTCTAAGTGTCTGCGATACCGCAGCGTCTCAGCTAGCAGCCGCACAGACGCCAATTAAGGAAACACTGAATACCACCTGTGCACAGATTGCCGGAGATCACCCAGTGTGCTAACCACTGAAAGTGTTAGCCTGCCTGTCAGCACCAGTTACACGGTGCCATTACCTTGGGTAAGCCTTAACATCTATCACCTATTTTGGGTTCTGAGTCAACAATATCACGCTATGTGGCGCCCTCTTTTTTTCTAATTTGCTGCTAAATCTCCCTGTAATAAGGACACAGTGTTGATTACAAACTTTTATACTTGTGTGGACAGAATTTTCTCTTACAGGACAAGCTGAGACTTTGATAGTGTACATTTACATATTACCTACTCTGATAAATCTGTGTCGAATCCTAAAGTGATGTTGTGCCAAAAGTTGATAAATGAACTGTACAAAAAATATCGTTGGCAGTATATGTGAATTCATCAACTTTTGGCACGACATCACTTTAGGATTCGACACGGATTTATCATAGACTTCTATCACAGACTTTTATCTGGGACTATTTGAACTATATCACTAACGTGGTCCATACATTTTCTAGGATCTTATTGTATTGTTCTTTACCCATTGTACTGTTTTTATCTACTTTACATATATTTTTATATTTTTCAATTTATAGCTCATTGTATTACATGGATACATTTTATGTACTATAACATTGTTAATTTGTATTTAGATTTTGGAACAAGTACTCTATTTCAAAACATATTTTAACAGATAAATATATTTTAAAAGATACAGCATTCCAGTTATACCTATACTATATCCATTTAGATATCTTGGACACACATGATTATACACATATAGGTTTTAAGTAAAGCCAAGAGTTTTGGACATACTTCACTCTTATTATGCCCCAGCCTTCTTTTTAGTGCACTTCTAAATATACCCTACTATCTAATCTCTCTGGGATAGCTAGGTACCCCATTTATTTTAGGAGCATTATAGGCAGACACACACCTAGCGCTGGGTTAACCCACAGTTTTTAAGTGACCTTTTCGAGAACTGAAAAGTTGCTTAGACCAGACTATTTCAGTTGCAAGTCCTTCCCTCCTTGACACATAAGTTTGGTTGTGGTCCGAGTGTGACCTTTCGAGAACTAAGGGGAGGTTATAATAGAAAAAGGAGATTTCATACCAATATGTTCACCACAGATGCTTCCACATGTGCAATTCATTGTACATGTATGTTTATGGATATATAGGGGCATATTTATCAAGCTCCGTATTTCAAGCTGTGTTTCTGGCGAGTCTGCAGGCTCGACAGAAACAGCGGTCACAAAGACCACTGCTCCATAACCTGTCCGCCTGCTCTGAGCAGGCGGACAGACAACCCCGGAAATCTACCCGATCGAGTACGATCGGGTTGATTGACACCCCCCATGCTGGCGGCCCATTGGCCGCGAGTCTGCAGGGGGTGGCGTTGCAATGCTGAATACAGCGAGCTTATTGCCAGACTTTCATAAATAGGGGCCATAGTGTTTTCAGATGAACACACTGTTTAACTTACTGACCACATTTCTTAATGCATGTGTATTTCTCGCAATGGTCTGGTTATAATCTGTAAATGTTTCATTACTGTGAATGGACATGCTCACATTGTTGTTACTGCTAAAAATCTCAATAAAAAATTAAAGATAAAAAAACCCCAAAAAAACACAAAATGGAATTTTCCTAATAATAAAGATAATCTATACTCTAATTGCGTTTGTAATGTCCGTCGCTTTCGGCAGTTGCGCACATATCCTCAAAAGAATGCTGGCAGCGCGAGGCACACAGGTGGATTCTTTCACCACCCTGCCATTTTCGGGAATCCACCGGGATGCAGCAAAGGCAAACGGAGCATTAAAAAAAAAAAAAAAAAAAAACTTCCCGCAATCAGTATGAAAAAAATACCTAGCCTCATGCAATAAGTATTAAAAAAAAATACTGCCCGCAATAAGTATAAAAAACCCCTAAGCTCCCGCAATAAGTATTTAAAAAAAAAATACATTAGATTTAAATAAAAAAGGCTAACATTACAAAAAATAATAAACACATTATCCAAAATAAAAAAATTAAACATAATCCCTATGAAAATAAAAAAGCCCCCCCAAAAATAAAAACACCCCCTAATCTAATGCTAAACTACCAATAGCCCTTAAAAGGGCTTTTTGTAGTGCATTGCCCTAAGTTAAACAGCTCTTTTGCATTAAGAATAAACAAAGTTCCCCCTATAAGTAAAAACCCCCACCCACCAAACTCCCCAAAATAAAAAAACCTTACCCTAATAAACATAATCTACCCATTTGTATGGGCATTGCCCTTAAAAGGGCATTTAGCTCTTTTTCACTGCCCTTTAAAGGACATTTAGCTCTTTTTCCAAATGCCCCCCAAAAAACCTGTTAAAAATAATAATAAAAAAAAAAGTACCTAAAACTAAACCAAATAGGTACTCATGGTTTCAGAAGTCAGGCGGAGAAGGTCTTCTTTCAGACGGGTCCATCATCTTCCAAAGGCGGCACGGAGCGGAGGTCCGGAGCAGTCTTCTCAGATGTGGCGATCCTCGGTGGCAGTCATCGGCGGCGGTGGGAATCTGCGGCGGACCTCAGCGAAGGCATGGAGGTTCCTCTTCATGTGATCATCCGCCGGACACTGAAGAAAAAAATTCAAGGTACCCCATAATAATTGGGGTACATTGAATTCCTATTGGCTGAATAATTGGGGTACATTGAATTCCTATTGGCTGAAATTTTCAAAATCAGCCAATAGGATGAGAGCTACTGAAATCTTATTGGCTGATTTGAACAGCCAATAAGATTTATGTAGCTCTCATACTATTGGCTGTTTTGAAAAATTCAGCAGCCAATAGAATGCAAGTTACTGAAATCTTATTGGCTGATTTGAACAGCAAATAGGATTTTAGTAGCTATAATCCTATTGGCTGTTTGGAAAAATTCAGCCAATAAGAATGCAAGGTACCGCAAATTGATTGCGGTACCTTGCATTCTTTCTTCAGTATACCACGGACGATTGGATGAAGAAGAGCCTCCATGTCGCAGAGGACCGTCGCCGCAGAGGACGGCCACTTTTGCTACAGAGGACCGCCGCAGAGGATCGCTACATCTGGGAAGACCGCACCGGACGTTCGCTCTGTGTCGCCTTTGCTGTGGAGGAAGATGATGGACCTGTCTGGAAGAAGACCTTCTCCGCCGGACTTCTGAAACCGTGAGTACCTACTTGGGGCTTTAGTGTTAGGCTTTTTTTTTAACTTAGGGTTTCTTTGGGCACTTGGATAAATAGCTAAATGCTATTTTTATTTTGGGGGTGGGTCTTTTTTATTTTTATAGGGATTAGGTTTATTTTTTTATTTTGGATAATGTGTTATTTTTGTAGCTTGGGGGGGTTGGATTTACATCAAATAGACTGCCCTCTATGCAGGCTTACCAATTAGTAATAATAATAAAAATAAAGCGGCGTGGCAGAGGTGATTAAGAATATCACTGACACCAAGCTGGAAAACTATTATATCACAGGCTAGGTGACGATATATAACATTACTATTGTGATTTTTGTAAATAATTAACTTTATATGATAAACCAACTGGAGTGTACTTCCATTATAGATTACAGGATTCCTCTGACTGGTTGTTTTTGGTTTACAGACAACGGAATTAAGTATCCTAGCTGGAACACCAAGTTCCAGTAAAGACCAAAGGTGTTTATACATAAGTCTGGAGATGGTGTTGCATATAAATATCATTTCATAAACTGATGGTGAAACTTTTCATAAGCAAGGTATCTCATATATTATTGTATATCACGGACATTCAAACAGATTAAACTGATCAATTAACTTTGATCCCTATTTTTAATATGAGAGACCAGTGTCTTTTTAGGTAGTAAATTGTTGCTTTTTATTTATATGTAAAAATTAGACTTTAATATACAGTATTTATCTTATACATTCTGATACTTATTGTGTTATATTTGGATTTTGATACAATCCGGGAGTATTTGTAATTATAGCTGGTTTAACGCTACCCTAACTCATGTGAACTATTTGTACTTATATGGATTTGGTGATTTTCAGATTTAAAGGTTTAGCATTACTCACTATAATATATAAGATTGGGGAATTTTACATATATCTTTTTGTTTAGCACTATTTTTTACCTTCAGCGCAGTTAGTGCTTATGAGCAATAAAAAAAATCAGAACACTACTTGATATCATTTTACTGAACCTTTTAAACCATTAAAGTTTCAGGTTTCTCAATGGTTCCATGAGGGGTTAAGGTACAGTAAAGTCAAAATTCGATTTTTATGATTCAAATAGAGCATGCAATTTGAAACAACTTTCTAATTATTATTCTTATTATCATTTTTCTTCATTCTCTTGATATCTTTATTTGAAAAGCAGGAATGTAAGCTTAGGAGCTGGCCCATTTTTGATTCGGCACCTGGGTAGTGCTTCCTGCTTTTTAAAATAAAGATACCAAAAGAACAAAGAAAATTTGATAATAGGAGTAAACTAGAAATTTACCTTAAATTGTATGCTTTATTCGAGTAATGAAAGAAAATAATTGGCTTACATATACCTTTAACATATATTGCTCCCTTGTATTACGCAAAGCTAAAATGGCAATATAGTTATTAAATGTATCAAGAAAATATATGAGAGAGCAAGAAACAAAAAATATTTTGTTTCAAAAAAGACAGGGAATTAAGCACTCTTTTTACACAAAAATACACAGCTCCTTTACTTAAGTAAGCATAGTAACAATTTATTGGTACAGCAATTTAATTTATAAACACACTGCATCCTTCTAGAGGATGTGTCAAATAAAAGTTGTTATCTAGATGCGTAGGCCAAACATAGTAGAATATCTAAGTGTCTAACACGACAATAGAAATATTATGTACAAAACCTGACCGGTCAGGAAAGCCAAGGTACCTAGTAGTGCAAGCACTTACAGCAGAGTGATAAAATGTATAGATATGTACTCTGAAAAATTACACCCAGCTGCTCATAGGACCCCCACAAAAGTGGGATGGAGTTGTTTCCTGGGCAAGTCGTCAAAAAGGGGATCTAAGCAATCAATAATACACCCTATTTTACAAATTTGTACACACAGAAAGAAATGCAGAATTAACAGAATATAAACAGTTTGCAAGCTGTGTGAATAGTAAGAGTATGAAAGTAGACATAAAAAATAGAGAAAGTAGGTACATTCTCAAGTGGGGGCGGAGCCGGCCAAGGTAGAGAATGGCCGCACACCTTTGAAGCTCCAGCGTTACCGAACACTTATAGGCAACAAACAAGCTTATTATGCCTTAAAAAAGAAAGGAGAAAAGGGAAGCCTGTAAGCATGTAAGATAAGGAACCCTTTCTACAAACAGTCTCAGAGAAAAGAGCCATTCTTTACAGCGTAAGCTAACATATACGCTGACACCTGTAGTCACCTAACGGTAAAGACTTTTTTTTTTTTTTCCCTGCCTCCCACTTGCCGATTACACCTGCTGACTGCAGGAACAGACCACAAACAAAGGAGTGGCTGGAAGGAGCAGATGGCGGGGTAAGAAGCACAAGTTGAACAGGATCAGCTCACAAATTGACCCATACCTAATAGAACCGCTGACGGAGGAGAAGCGATACCCTGAAGATACGGGGTGATTAGTGCCCGGCATTAAGTGGCTAGAAGGTGGAAAGCGGCAGTTACAGCACAGGAGCGGAGCCGGTTAGCAGTCCAGTACGAGCTATGCGAGGGTAAGAGCACAGTGAACTGACATACTGCAGCTGGAGTATTAACCGCATACGGAGCAACAATTATAGCACCTACCCGAGGGAAGCAGGCACCCGGCTCTTGCACCTGAAGCACGGGACAAAGAAGGTCGTAGCGGAAGACCCAGCCAGGAACAAGACCAAAGGTTAAACAGCTCCAGCAACGCATATAAGGGAGCTCCGGTGACTAGATAAGCAGCCTCAGCTATCCAGCAAACACAGTACGAAGGTCTCTTGCAGCAGAGGATTAACTGTCCTAGAGGTATTGTAACCCAGCTAGGAATACAAGAAGCAAAGGTATATTACTGTATAACTTATGGGATATCTGCAAAGTTATAAACTATAAGCTGGGTTAAAATTTTTGGTCACACCCTAGACAATACAGTAGGAGGGGGCAATAAGAAAAATAAAAAGGTCAAAACAAAAGCTAGGATACTTCATTAAGAGGAAATTATAAGAAACATTAAACAAGCTATAGCGATTGCTCCCCTTATCTGAAGTCAAGAAATGAGTCTTAAAATGTCCGCTAAGAAATCTGCTAGACAAGAGAAAGGGGTTAAATCTAACATATCCCAAACCCCAAAGGTAGATGCTTATTTTAAAACAGCGGATTCATCTATATTGAATAAGTCAATAGCTACTACACCACCTCATAATCAAATATCAAATACCCCTGATCCCAACTTTTCCCCACTAACATAAGCTGACTTACAACTGTTACCTACCAAAGCAGATATTCAGACTCTTCTGGAGGAAATTGGCCAAATAAAACTATATATAAAAGAGGAATTATCCACAATTAAAAAGGATATAGTGGAGATTGGGAATAGGGTGGTACAACTAGAAGAGGAGAAAGAAATAGCTACTAACTCTTTTGAATCCCTATCCCAACAATTTTACCAACAAGGGGAGGTAATAACAAACCTACAAAATCAAGTGGAAGATCTTGAAAATAGACAGAGGAGGCTAAATTTCAGGATCAGGAGGATCCCAGAAAATATCTCATATATAAATCTAGAGAAGTATCTCCTACAATTATTTGCTACACTGACAGGTGATGACACATATACCACTAAAACAATGGAGCGCTGCCATAGGGCAATAAAACCAAGGCAAAAAAATGGAGACCCCCCTAGAGATGTAATCGTTAAATTTGCCCATTTTAAAGATAAGGAAGCCATGACACAAGCAGCAAGAAAACAACAAAACATCAGGTTCGAAGGACAGCTCATTCAAATATACACAGATCTTTGTCCAAGGACATTACAAAAAAGAAGAGAACTCAGATTTCTCACATCACACTTAAATCAACTGAATATTCCTTATAGGTGGGGTTTCCAATTTGATTTAAAGGTAACATGGAATGGTAAAACAGCTATTTTACATAGTCCGGAAGAGTATAAATCCTTTTGTGATGCCGTAGGGATTAAACCCCCGGAACTTAACACATCAAAGGACAGTGAGAAAGATAAAAATAATTCCTCACAAAATAGATCTGCAATATATGGGCCACAGAACCAACACTGGACTAAAGTACTAGGTGGTAAAAAACAACAGGAAAGAACAGAGACTCAAGAAGAGATAAACTTTACCCCTAACTCTTAAACACCTTCCTAGGGAGATACATAATTGTGTAAAGAACTATGTATATAATATGTATAAGGTATTATAAGGTTTAGAGGATAAATGAGGAGATAGTAGAACAACGTAGACTATAAGGGATATAAACTTTTGGCCAATGCGTCATAGAGGAAAAATAATGGTTTTATTACAATAATGGATAACTTATGTCTTATGTCTTAAATAGCAGGATGTTAGTCACTAACACTTATAAAAACCCCTAAGGTACAGAAGTTTAGATATTTAGAATTCCAAATTTATTTATTTTTTCACAGAGGTATAAGAGTGGAGACCTTATCACAAGGGATAACATATGGTTTATTTTTTTAAGAATGATATCTTATGTGAGATATTTGTTAGACAAGAAGGGCTATATGGCTAGGTAAATTGTTATATATCACAGAATGTGAAATGGGTTTTTTTTTCCCCCTCATACACAGGGGTATAAGATTGGAGATCATATCACAAGGGATGATACTAGATTAATCTTTTTTCTTAAAGAGTGTGACATTTAATATAAGATATTTTAAGGATTAGAAGGGTTATGTAAGCTGCTTTATATCATAGAAGAATGTGGAGTTAATTTTTGGAGACTTAATCACAATGGTTGACACAAGAGGTATAAGAGTGGAGACCTTATCACAAGGGATCACATAGGGTAAATTTTTTTAAGAATGATATCTTATAGGAGATATTTGTTAGACAAGAAGGGCTATATGGCTAGGTAAATTGTTATATATCACAGAATGTGAAATGTTTTTTTTTTTTTTTACACAGGGGTATAAGATTGGAGATCGTATCACAAGGGACGACACTAGATTAATCTTTTTTCTTAAAGAGTGTGACATTTAATATAAGATAATTTAAGGATTAGAAGGGTTATGTAAGCTGCTTTATATCACAGAAGAATGTAGAGTTAATTTTTTGAGAATTAATCACAATGGTTGACACAAGGTTTATATATATATATATGTATATATATATATATATATATATATATATATATATATATATATATATATATATATGTATATATTTTTTGTTGTTGATAAGATGGGTTATATGGCTATGAAAGGCTACGGATATAAAACAACAAAGGCCATATGGGAAATTTGAGATACATCTCTAAAGTAATCTTACCAACCCCTGTTCTAGAAGGAAAGGAGAGGGGAAAAGAGGGAATAGAAGGGGAAGGAAAAAAAAAAAAGAAAGGAAGGGGCATCAGATTGGGTGACACATAGGCTTCCCTGTTAAGGATACGAATAAAGCAGGTAGCCACCAGGAGAAACCCTTGTTTCTCCTAGGGAGCGGTTAGGGCATAATTTAGTAGTTACACTGAATAAGATTAGGTCAATATAATGAAGTTCCACAGCACCCAGGATTCAAAAGAAGAAATTTATTTAGATACAAGCAGTAGCAACGTTTCGGGAATAATTCCCTTAATCATGCATAGCATCAACAGGTGATTACAGAGCTTATATAGGGAAAATTTTAACCCTTCACATTTCTTAACACCATATATTAAACACCTTATGTTAGAAATAGCGCCATCTAGTGAAAATTACACAATAGTGTGACTTTAATTATAATAAAGACTACCTTATAATTAAAAACATGTATTTCAACCTGTTGATATCATTAAAAACAAAACTTAAACAGAGGATTTATGAGTTATACTTAATAGGTTATGCTCTATTTTAAATTCTATAATTTAAATTCATTATTACAGAAACACTGCTAGATCAAGCTCCCTATTTAAACCCATAGGGGTCATTGCATTCAATTTGTGGATCCAAAAGGATTCCTTTTGTTTTAGCAGTTGTTCCCTATTGCCTCCCCTACGCAGCTTGCCTACACTGTCGATGACCTGCCATCTTAGCTGGCTGATACTGTGTCCAGCCTCTAAAAAGTGACTGGACACAGGAGCATTGGTATCTCCACATCTGATATTCGACTTGTGTTGACTCATCCTATCTCTCACCTTTCTAGTAGTCTCACTCAGGTAAATCCTGGAACACGGGCACTTAATAAGGTAAATGACATAGGATGAGTCACACGTGTAAAAATCCCTGATCATGAATTTCTTGCCTGTTAGGGGATGTACAAAAAAATCGCCTTTAATTACAGCATTACAGCTCGCACATCCAAGACAAGGATATGTGCCAGTTTTCTTAGCTGTTATATACTTTTGGTTCATTGTCTTCCTGGGCCCTACATCATTTCTTACTAGCTTATCTCTCAAGTTAGGTACCCTTTTGTAAGCCATCATTGGGGGCTCCCTAAAGGCATCAATATCAGGGTTACAATTTCTTAATACATTCCAGTGCTTACAGATGATCTTGGAGATATCCTTGCTATAGGGGTTAAATTGAGTCACACAGACCATACGCTGTGAATTTTTCTCTTTCCCTATAGTAATTGGTTTCTCTTCCAGGATCCTCTCCCTTTCTTTATTGATTAAAGGATCCGGATAACCCCTTTCTTTAAACCGGACTGCCATTTCATCAAGTCTCTGTTTAACACCATTAACTGCAGTGTTCAGCTCTTCAACAAAGGAGAGGAGGGTTCCAATGTCACCCCACCACACGCCAAACACATCATCTATGAAGCGCCACCAGGCTGCTCCACACTGTTTAAAAAGTGAATTCTCATAGACAAATTTCTCTTCTATTTGTCCCATAAAAAGGTTGGCGTATGATGGGGCGACATTGGAACCCATTGCTGTCCCTCTCACCTGTTCATACCATTGGTCTGCAAACAAAAAGTAATTGTGATATAACACAATCCTTAATAGTTCCTCTAGAAATGCTAATTGTGGCACAGTGTACTGACCTGTGTGTTTAAGAGTATACATACTTGATTTAATTCCACTTTCATGGTTTATAACTGTGTACAAACTACACACATCTAGGGTAAATAATATGTACTTTGTATTCTGTACAGATAGATTTTTAAGTTTAATTAAGAAGTCACTGGTATCTCTGATATATGAGGTCAACTTTAATACCTCAGGCTGAAGTATTTTGTCTAAATATGTGGCAATGTTAGTAAATACAGAGTTGACTCCTGCCACTATGGGGCGACCTGGAGGTCTTTCAATATTTTTATGTACCTTAGGTACTGTGTACAGAATAGGAGTTTTAGGCCATTCAATGAATAAAAATGTATACAAAGATTTATCAATTATGTTTCTTGTCAATGCTCTATTTATAACAGATTTGATTTCCTTTTGGATGTTGAAAACAGGATTAGTATTTAACTTTCTATATGTGGTATTATCTTTAAGCTGACCCTCTATTTCTGTTATGTACAAATAATTTTTTAAAAGAACTGTAGCGCCACCCTTATCAGCTCTACGAATTGTAACATCTTTGGTTTTCAAACCCTCAATGGCAGCCCGTTGATCCCTTGGTAAATTGGATTTACATGCTTTTGACCTGTATTTTACTTGTTCTTTCAATTTTTCTAGGTCAGTATTTACCAATTTTACAAAGGTTTCAACACTGCCATTTACCTCTGGTGGGATAAAAGTGCTCTTTTTTAAACAGACCAGTGCCCTTAAGTTTTAGTATATCACTTGCATTATCGATAGAGGAATTTTTTGCTTGCATAGGATTTTTATTAGATAAGAAAGCTTTCAATTTTAAACTTCTAAAGAATTTGAACATATCTTTTTCAAGCTCAAATAGGTCAATATTTTTAACAGGGCAGAATGTAAGTCCCTTATTCAATAAAGCAAGTTCACTTTCAGTCAATGTAAAGTCAGATACGTTAATAACTTTATTTACTTGCTTTATGGTATCTTCTTCTTGTTGGTCTCCCTCGCCGGTTGTCTGCGGCGTGCTTTGGCTTTTCCGATGTTTGCCACATTGCCACATATTTAGACAAAATACTTCAGCCTGAGGTATTAAAGTTGACCTCATATATCAGAGATACCAGTGACTTCTTAATTAAACTTAAAAATCTATCTGTACAGAATACAAAGTACATATTATTTACCCTAGATTTGTGTAGTTTGTACACAGTTATAAACCATGAAAGTGGAATTAAATCAAGTATGTATACTCTTAAACACACAGGTCAGTACACTGTGCCACAATTAGCATTTCTAGAGGAACTATTAAGGATTGTGTTATATCACAATTACTTTTTGTTTGCAGACCAATGGTATGAACAGGTGAGAGGGACAGCAATGGGTTCCAATGTCGCCCCATCATACGCCAACCTTTTTATGGGACAAATAGAAGAGAAATTTGTCTATGAGAATTCACTTTTTAAACAGTATGGAGCAGCCTGGTGGCGCTTCATAGATGATGTGTTTGGCGTGTGGTGGGGTGACATTGGAACCCTCCTCTCCTTTGTTGAAGAGCTGAACACTGCAGTTAATGGTGTTAAATTTACCTGATCCTTTAGTGAGGAAAATATAGTCTTCCTTGATACTGTGGTTTACAGGAATGTGGATGGTCTTCTGAATGTGGACATTCATAAAAAACCAACAGACAGAAACACATTATTGGCTTTTGACAGCTATCACCCTAATAGATTAAAACATTCCCTCCCACGTAGCCAAATGCTAAGAGTAAAAAGAATAGTGACTGACAGACAGGTGGCTGAACAGAGACTTGATGAAATGGCAGTCCGGTTTAAAGAAAGGGGTTATCCGGATCCTTTAATCAATAAAGAAAGGGAGAGGATCCTGGAAGAGAAACCAATTACTATTGGGAAAGAGAAAAATTCACAGCGTATGGTCTGTGTGACTCAATTTAACCCCTATAGCAAGGATATCTCCAAGATCATCTGTAAGCACTGGAATGTATTAAGAAATTGTAACCCTGATATTGATGCCTTTAGGGATCCCCCAATGATGGCTTACAAAAGGGTACCTAACTTGAGAGATAAGCTAGTAAGAAATGATGTAGGGCCCAGGAAGACAATGAACCAAAAGTATATAACAGCTAAGAAAACTGGCACATATCCTTGTCTTGGATGTGCGAGCTGTAATGCTGTAATTAAAGGCAAGTTTTTTGTACATCCCCTAACAGGCAAGAAATTCATGATCAGGGATTTTTACACGTGTGACTCATCCTATGTCATTTACCTTATTAAGTGTCCGTGTTCCAGGATTTACCTGGGTGAGACTACTAGAAAGGTGAGAGATAGGATGAGTCAACACAAGTCGAATATCAGATGTGGAGATACCAATGCTCCTGTGTCCAGTCACTTTTTAGAGGCTGGACACAGTATCAGCCAGCTAAGATGGCAGGTCATCGACAGTGTAGGCAAGCTGCGTAGAGGAGGCAATAGGGAACAACTGCTAAAACAAAAGGAATCCTTTTGGATCCACAAATTGAATGCAATGACTCCTATGGGTTTAAATAGGGAGCTTGATCTAGCAGTGTTTCTGTAATAATGAATTTAAATTATAGAATTTAAAATAAAGCATAACCTATTAAGTATAACTCATAAATCCTCTGTTTAAGTTTTGTTTTTAATGATATCAACAGGTTGAAATACATGTTTTTAATTATAAGGTAGTCTTTATTATAATTAAAGTCACACTATTGTGTAATTTTCACTAGATGGCGCTATTTCTAACATAAGGTGTTTAATATATGGTGTTAAGAAATGTGAAGGGTTAAAATTTTCCCTATATAAGCTCTGTAATCACCTGTTGATGCTATGCATGATTAAGGGAATTATTCCCGAAACGTTGCTACTGCTTGTACCTAAATAAATTTCTTCTTTTGAATCCTGGGTGCTGTGGAACTTCATTATATTGACATATGAGAGAGGATTGCAGTTCCCTCTGTACCACCGGTCACCAGGGAACCCTATTAAGGACACAAAGAAACTAAGGTGCTGTTTGAGCATTGTTTGTTGAATAAGATTAGGTAGTTAAAAATTAAAAGTGAGAAAGAGGGCGCCACATAGCGTGATACTGTTGATACAGGTTCAGAAGGCAAAGAATTCAAAAAGGCTTACCGAACAGCTCTGCACCGTTCTGTGACCGGTGCTATCAGGCAGACTAACACTCTCAGTGGTTAGCACACTGGGTGGCCTCGGATAAGATGCAGACAGGTGGATCTCAGCGTTGTTAGATTAGCACACTGGGTGGCCTCGGATGTGGTGCAGACAGGTGGATCTCAGCGTTGCTTGATTAAAGCAAATCAGCGTCTCTGCAACATGTGCACTGCAGCCTCCAATGGGTTTTAGACATAAAATACCTCTCCAGGTAAGGTAAATAATCGTGAAAGACAGGTAGTATTAGATGCCGAATGTATAATTTCTTCTTCTTTTCTTTTTTCTACTACTAATCTGAATTACTTTATAAAACAGTTGCCATAGGTGGAGATCCATCTTCTTCGGATCAATTCCCCTATTTTATGTATATGTGTGGGATAAATGTTGTGGGTTTTTTCCTTTTGTTAGGTGGTATAGGGTTATTTTTTTTCTTTCTCGTCCTCCCTCCTCTCTCTCAAACTTTTCCCTTTATCTAATTTAAGATAGAAGAATATGTCTGAAAGAAAGGTACGTTTTTTATCTCAAAATGCAAAGGGTCTTAATATACCACAGAAGCGTAATATGGCCTTAAACAGTTTTCATAAAGAGAAAGGAGATATTATTTTCATTCAAGAATCTCATTTTCCTAGGAATAATATACCTAATTTTACAAATAACTTTTATCCCACTATATATCAAAGTACTAATCATGTGAAGAAAAATGGGGTATGTATATTAATACACAGAGCTACATCCTTTCAGCTTATTAAGGAGGTAAAGGATGAAGAAGGCAGATTTATATGTTTGGTAGGTATATTGTACAATAGACCAGTAACATTACTGAATATTTATGCACCGAACAGAGGCCAAAAGGAATTTTTTAAGAAAATATATAACCAAATATTGGATCTGCAAAAAGGCACCTTAATAACAGGTGGTGATTTTAATATTCCATTAGAACCCAAAGAAGATTGTTCTAAATTGAAAAGTAATATCTCGAAACATAATATTAAATCAGTTAAAACAAATTTACTATCCCTGTCGTTGCTAGATGTCTGGAGGACATTACATCCATCCTCAAGGGATTTTACTTTTTATTCAGCACCTCAAAAGTCGTACTCACATATTGATTATTTTCTAATAGATCAAAACAGTTATACTTTAGTTCAGGAGGCTAGAATTCATAACATTACCTGGTCGGATCATGCAATGATATCAATGGATCTGAATTGGCCGGATAAACCTATAATATCATATCAATGGCGTTTAGATGACAACCTTTTAAAAGATATTCAAATAAGACAATCAATACTAAACTCCATTGAAGCTTATTTTAGTATGAATAATAGCGAAGATACCTCCCCAAGTATATGGTGGGAAGCACATAAAGCAGTAATTAGGGGGGAATTTATTAAGCATAAATCTAGAATAAATAAAAGAATGAGAGAACATTATAATAAATTATTAGAAGTACTCTCCAAAGCAGAATATAAACATAAAAAAGATCCCTATAATAGACAACTAACTGACTTACTTAAAGAAGCCAGAGAAAAGCTTAATGATTACATGATCAGGGGAGCCCAACATAGAGCTTTACAACTTAAAAAAGTATTCTTTAATGGAGATAATAAAGTGGAAAGACTGTTAGCAAGATCTTTAAAAAAAAGGACATTACAAACATATATTCCTAAAATAATAGACAAAAAGGGTAAACAACAAGTAGGAAGTCAGGATATCGCTAAAGAATTCCAGGGATATTACCAACAGTTATATAACCTAGATAGCCAAAATAAATCAAAAAGTCTGTTAAAAGATAAAATTAATTATATAGAGGACACTAAAATAAAGGCTATCTCTGAGACTCAAAATGTTAGACGAACCTTTCTCCTTACAGGAAATAACACAGACAATTCAAAATCTTGCTATAGGGAAAAGCCCAGGCCCAGATGGTTATAGTGTAAATTACTATAAAGAATTCTCTGAAATTTTGTCTACTAAACTCTGGGTCTTTTTTAATTCCCTTAGTAGGGAATCCTCCTTTTCAAAAGAAATGTTAGAAGCAAGGATTACTGTATTACCCAAACCGGATAAAGATCCCAGTGTGTTAGCTAGTTATAGACCAATCTTGCTGTTGAACAATTATGTGAAAATATATGCTAAGCTAATCTCTAATAGAATAAATAAAATATTACCTGACATAATAAATATTGATCAAGTAGGATTTGTCCCAAGAAGGGAAGCTAGAGATAACACCATTAAAGCATTACATTTAATAAAATATGCTAAATTACAAAAAATACCGTTAGTAATACTTTACATTACATTAGACGCTGAAAAAGCTTTCGACCGGCTAGTTTGGTCATTTTTACAAACAACACTTAAAAAATTTGGTTTTGGAGAAAATATTAGACAATGTATATCATATCTATACACGGCTCCTTCTGCCAAGGTGAAAGTTAATGGCGTATTCTCTGAATCAATTGAAATCTCCAATGGCACAAGACAGGGGTGTCCTCTGTCACCCCTGTTATTTGTGATATCCATGGAAATTTTAGCGGCTAAAATAAGGGCAGATAGAAATATAAAAGGCATAAAAATAGGGGATCAAGAATATAAAATATCTTTATACGCAGATGATGTTCTATTAACAATAACGGAACCGGTTAAATCTATTCCATATTTAGAACAACAAATTCATGAATTTGGGAAATACTCAAATTTCCTTATTAATAAGAACAAATCAGAGGCCATTAAAATATCACTATCATTGAAGGATTACCAAGAATGTAAAACACTTAGGCCTAGATTTAGAGTTGGGCGGTAGCCGTCAAAACCAGCATTAGAGGCTCCTAACGCTGGTTTTGGGCTACCGCCGGTATTTGGAGTCAGTCAGGAAAGGGTCTAACGCTCACTTTGCAGCCACGACTTTTCCATACCGCAGATCCCCTTACGTCATTTGTGTATCCTATCTTTTCAATGGGATCTTTCTAACTCCGGTATTTAGAGTCTTGGCTGAAGTGAGCGTTAGAAATCTAATGACAAAACTCCAGCCGCAGAAAAAAGTCAGTAGTTAAGAGCTTTCTGGGCTAACGCCGTTTTATAAAGCTCTTAACTACTGTGCTCTAAAGTACACTAACACCCATAAACTACCTATGTACCCCTAAACCGAGATCCCCCCACATCGCCGCCACTCTATTAAAATTTTTTAACCCCTAATCTTCCGCTCCGTACACTGCCGCCAACTACGTTATCCCTATGTACCCCTAATCTGCTGCCCCTAACACTGCCGACCCCTATATTATATTTATTAACCCCTAATCTGCCGCCCCGCTATCGCTGACCCCTGCATATTATTATTAACCCCTAATCTGCCGCTCCGTACACCACCGCCACCTACATTATAGCTATGCACCCCTAACCTGCTGCCCCTAACACCGCCGACCCCTATATTATATTTATTAACCCCTAATCTGCCCCCCTCAACGTCGTCTCCACCTGCCTACACTTATTAACCCCTAATCTGCCGAGCGGACCGCACCGCTACTATAATAAAGTTATTAACCCCTAATCCGCCTCACTCCCGCCTCAATAACCCTATAATAAATAGTATTAACCCCTAATCTGCCCTCCCTAACATCGCCGACACGTAACTTCAATTATTAACCCCTAATCTGCCGACCGAATCTCGCCGCTACTGTAATAAATGGATTAACCCCTAAAGCTAAGTCTAACCCTAATACTAACACCCCCCTAAATTAAATATAATTTAAATCTAACGAAATAAATTAACTCTTATTAAATAAATTATTCCTATTTAAAGCTAAATACTTACCTGTAAAATAAACCCTAATATAGCTACAATATAAATTATAATTATATTATAGCTATTTTAGGATTTATATTTATTTTACAGGTAACTTTGTATTTATTTTAACCAGGTACAATAGCTATTAAATAGTTAAGAACTATTTAATAGCTAAAATAGTTAAAATAATTACAAAATTACCTTTAAAATAAATCCTAACCTAAGTTACAATTAAAGCTAACACTACACTATCAATAAATTAATTAAATAAAATACCTACAATTACCTACAATTAAACCTAACACTACACTATCAATAAATAAATTAAATAAAATACCTACAATTACCTACAATTAAACCTAACACTACACTATCAAAAAAAAATTAAATACAATTCCTACAAATAAATACAATGAAATAAACTAACTAAAGTACAAAAAAAAAAAAAGAACTGTTACAAAAAATAAAAAAATATTTACAAACATTAGAAAAATATTACAACAATTTTAAACTAATTACACCTACTCTAAGCCCCCTAATAAAATAACAAAGCCCCCCAAAATAAAAAAATGCCCTACCCTATTCTAAATTAAAAAAGTTCAAAGCTCTTTTACCTTACCAGCCCTGAACAGGGCCCTTTGCGGGGCATGCCCCAAAGAATTCAGCTCTTTTGCCTGTAAAAACAACACATACAATACCCCCCCCCAACATTACAACCCACCACCCACATACCCCTAATCTAACCCAAACCCCCCTTAAATAAACCTAACATTAAGCCCCTGAAGATCTTCCTACCTTATCTTCACCCTGCCAGGTTCACCGATCCGTCCTCGGAAGTCTTGATCCAAGCCTCGGAAGTGTTGATCCAAGCCCAAGCGGGGGGCTGAAGAGTGACGTCCATCCTCGGGCTGAAGTCTGCATCCAAGCGGCGACTGAAGAAATCCATCATCTGGCTGAAGTCGGAAGTCCATCATCGGGATCAAGTCTTCTATCAAGCAGCATCTTCAATCTTCTTTCTTCCGGAGCGGAGCCATCTTGTTCCCAGCCGACGCGGATCCATCCTCTTCTAACGACGCCTACTAGCCAAATGACGGTTCCTTTAAATGACGTCATCCAAGATGGCGTCCGTCGAATTCCGATTGGCTGATAGGATTCTATCAGCCAATCGGAATTAAGGTAGGAAAATTCTGATTGGCTGATCAGCCAATAGAATGTGAACTCAATCTGATTGGCTGCTTCCATCAGCCAATCAGAATTTTCCTACCTTAATTCCGATTGGCTGATAGAATCCTATCAGCCAATCGGAATTCGACGGACGCCATCTTGGATGACGTCATTTAAAGGAACCGTCATTCGGCTAGTAGGCGTCGTTAGAAGAGGATGTATCCGCGTCGGCTGGGAACAAGATGGCTCCGCTCCGCTCCGGAAGAAAGAAGATTGAAGATGCTGCTTGATAGAAGACTTCATCCCGATGATGGACTTCCGACTTCAGCCCGATGATGGATTTCTTCAGTCGCCGCTTGGATCCAGACTTCAGCCCGAGGATGGACGTCACTCTTTAGCCCCCCGCTTGGGCTTGGATCAACACTTCCGAGGCTTGGATCAAGACTTCCGAGGACGGATCGGTGAACCTGGCAGAGTGAAGATAAGGTAGGAAGATCTTCAGGGGCTTAGTGTTAGGTTTATTTAAGGGGGGTTTGGGTTAGATTAGGGGTATGTGGGTGGTGGGTTGTAATGTTGGGGGGGGGTATTGTATGTGTTTTTTTTTACAGGCAAAAGAGCTGAATTCTTTGGGGCATGCCCCGCAAAGGGCCCTGTTCAGGGCTGGTAAGGTAAAAGAGCTTTGAACTTTTTTAATTTAGAATAGGGTAGGGCATTTTTTTATTTTGGGGGGCTTTGTTATTTTATTAGGGGGCTTAGAGTAGGTGTAATTAGTTTAAAATTGTTGTAATATTTTTCTGATGTTTGTAAATATTTTTTTATTTTTTGTAACTTAGTTCTTTTTTATTTTTTGTACTTTAGTTAGTTTATTTAATTGTATTTATTTGTAGATATTTAATTTAATTAATGTATTGATAGTGTAGTGTTAGGTTTAATTGTAGGTAATTGTAGGTATTTTATTTAATTAATTTATTGATAGTGTAGTGTTAGGTTTAATTGTAATTTAGGTTAGGATTTATTTTACAGGTAATTTTGTAATTATTTTTTTTTTTTTTTTTATAGTAACTTTTTATTTGGTTTTACAAACATAAGTAACAATTGGGGACACGCAGGTCCCTTGCTCTAATAGGTACAAACAAGGTATTTGGGCACGCAGGTCCGAAGTAGATGAACACACATACTGAAAGGGTACAATTAATAGGGCCTATGAGTACCCCGGAAAGGGAAAACATGAGATAAATGTTCCCATAAGCACATATATGAGTAGTATTATATGGAACCATAATTCCCCATCCATGGAACACACAAGTTAGGTCCAGTCAATGAGGAAGCTTATACTTCCGTGATATCAAAGGGTTTGCGGCGAAAATAGTTCGCCTAATTTGAGCCCTGGAGTGGGCTCTGTATGTAGGGGGGGGGGGAGGTGAACGTACACATAATATCTATTGTAAGTAAACATAGAGGCGATTAGCCATTACACAATATAATAAATAAAATGAAGTGTTGCGTGGTCTGGGCTTAATATAAATCTCATAACTTTCTTTATGGTATAATATGATATAATATAACTGGCCCTAGACTCCTATGGGTTACATGAAGCTAGTCACCTGTAGGACTGAAAACCCACCTATCATGCTATGGGGTCTTGTTGCACAACCTCGCCAGATTGAGTAGGTAAAGCTTGCATATAACCTGTGGGAGTAAGTTATCTCACAGACAATACAGCAAAACAGGGTACCTGTGTTAGTGAAATGCAATTCCCCTCATAACACTTCATCTCGCTATATAAGAAGAATTTATATCAATTGATCTTAGGTTGCCACCTTCAAGGTTTAAGCTTCCTTTATGTGTACTCCCTCAAGGCCCTGGCCACTGGTCCAGAAGGAGAAACACAAATTATGAAAGGATAATCTTGAACAATAATGAGAATAATGATACACATAAGCACAGTAGTAAATTGTAATTGTCCTTGTCAGGGGCCCCCTCTAAACCCCAGACAGGACAGACACGAAAAATGGCTTGTCATCATCATTAGAGGCCTCATATCAGTGACCCAAGATCAATACAATTGTAAGGTAGCTGCTAGGGCATCTGTTTCCCGGACACTTATGTAGATGTCTCTCCTGAGGCTCCCCACTAACCCACAGGTGAGGTATAAAGTCAAGATGTCCGCAGCCACTATTATATTAACACTCAGCAAGCTATATGGTAAAAGCAAACAGCAAGCTAAATTAACATTGAAGTCCCACAGCATAAATATCATACATTAAGGTAGTGTCCCAGGCTATAGAGTTAAGTATGAGATAAACCTAGTGTTAGACCCTTGGTATAAGAAAGCCATAACATGCAACATATATTATTAGTGTGTATACATTGTGAAATAGAGCCAAAATAAAACACTCACTGTGGATATAGGATTTTTCTGACCCATCCTCTAACATACAATTGCAATGTAAATGCCAGCAGACTCATCTCTAACTGTGTCTGTAAGCAGAGCATAATATAATCAGGAATATAATACAAGTAGATATGCGAGTGTATGCTGACAATAAAATAAGGGTTTCTGTGTTGCACATAAAGCAGTCCAGTATCAGGCTCTCAGAGCAATAGCTATTAGTATAAAGAAGCATCTCAGATTATAATCAAGAGTTCCATTTACCACCAAGACAATGTCCAAGACCGTTTCCTGAATCAGGCAGGTTAGCAAAGGCAGCAAATATCGAGTCAGTGTTTATCCAATTCCTAGCCTGTCTACTGCCGGCCAAAGTTCTCTTTGTCGCACCGGAAGATCCACAGTTCCGACATCATCCCCTTGTATAAGGGCCTTTGCAGAGCAACAGACCATCAGAGTGAAACTGCCCAGGATCGTAGCGGAGTCAGGAGATCCCGCGCCTTTCAGCGATGACATAGGAGCTAAGTTCCCAATCTGTCGGTCTATATGGCAGGCCGGAAGAGACACGGGCCTGGTAGGCAAGACTTCATCTACCTCCTGAGTGGCCAAGGTGCGGCTCTCTCGACTAGCCCGTATGTCAGACCCTTCGGTCCCAGGATCCCCACTCTCAGGGGTCAAAGGCTGTAATGCGATGTGGCTCAGGTTAGGAGGCGACATATCGTGCTCTGTCTCGGTCCTCTGTTCCACAGGAGGTTTGTTAGTGATTGGGCTCTTGGAGTGTGCCGCACACTTCGCAGACAAAATGGGTGGCTGAGCTGTGGTTGCAAACAGCACAGCTCTGATATCATTATGGAGTTGATCAAAATGCTGCGACACAGCGAGTTGTATTGTGCGCTCCCACTTCGTAACGGCCTCCATGTTGTATCTCTTTGGCCTGGAAGTTTGTATTCTAGATCGTCTCAAACTGCTTTCCCTTTTACTCAGGATAAAGCCCAATGAGGTTAGGTATAGTTAGGGACTAGTTAGGGATCCAAATATTAGGTCATTATTCCCCAAAAGGATGATTTAAATCTCTCTCTTAACGGAGCTCACAGAATACACGTCTTTCCTTACTGGATGCTGGCTCCGCCCCCTCAATTTTGTAATTATTTTAACTAGGTAACTATTAAATAGTTATTAACTATTTAATAGCTATTGTACCTGGTTAAAATAATTACAAAGTTACCTGTAAAATAAATATAAATCCTAAAATAGCTATAATATAATTATAATTTATATTGTAGCTATATTAGGGTTTATTTTACAGGTAAGTATTTATCTTTAAATAGGAATAATTTATTTAATACGAGTTAATTTATTTCGTTAGATTTAAATTATATTTAACTTAGGGGGGTGTTAGTGTTAGGGTTAGACTTAGCTTTAGGGGTTAATCCATTTATTACAGAAGCGGCGAGATTCGGTCGGCAGATTAGGGGTTAATAATTGAAGTTAGGTGTCGGTGATGTTAGGGAGGGCAGATTAGGGGTTAATACTATTTATTATAGGGTTATTGAGGCGGGAGTGAGGCGGATTAGGGGTTAATAACTTTATTATAATAGCGGTGCGGTCCGCTCGGCAGATTAGGGGTTAATAAGTGTAGGTAGCTGGCGGCGACGTTGTGGGGGGCAGGTTAGGGGTTAATAAATATAATATAGGGGTCGGCGGTGTTAGGGGCAGCAGATTAGGGGTACATAGCTATAATGTAGGTGGCGGTGGTGTACGGAGTGGCAGATTAGGGGTTAATAATAATATGCAGGTGTCAGCGATAGCGGGAGCGGCAGAATAGGGGTTAATAAGTGTAAGGTTAGGGGTGTTTAGACTCGGGGTACATGTTAGAGTGTTAGGTGCAGACGTAGGAAGTGTTTCCCCATAGAAAACAATGGGGCTGCGTTAGGAGCTGAACGCGGCTTTTTTGCAGGTGTTAGGTTTTTTTTCCAGCTCAAACAGCCCCATTGTTTTCTATGGGGATATCGTGCACGAGCACGTTTTTGAAGCTGGCTGCTTCCTTAAGCACCGCTGGTATCTAGAGTTGCAGTGGCGTTAAATTATGCTCTACGCACTGAAAACCCAGCCATTCTGTGAACTCTAAATACCAGCGGTATTTAAAAGGTGCGTGGGAAAAAAGCACGCGTAGCTAATGCACCCCTTTGGCCGCAGAACTCTAAATCTAGGCGTTAGTTCATTTAAATGGAAAGAAACCTCATTAAAATATCTGGTGGTACAATTAACAGCAAATGACACTCAACTTTTTTTGGAGAATTATTCTAAATTGTTAACTAATATCCAAATGGATCATAAAACTTGGTCAACCACCAAATCTCTTTCATGGCTAGGACGCATACATACAGTAAAAATTAACATTTTACCACGCATCTTATATATATTCCAGACAATACCTATAAATATCCCAAACACATATTGCACTAATCTGCAGAAAATCATAAACTAATTTTTGGAAACAAATAAAGCTAAGAATTAAAGCTTCCATATTATATAAGACTAGGAAATCAGGAGGCTTAGGAGTGCCAAACATTAAAAATTATTATAGGGCAATAACACTACAAAGAATATTGGACTGGCATATTAATGATAAGAATAAGGCATGGATAGTGTTAGAAAATAACTTAGTGTCACACCAACCATTTAAAAAGACTACTTGGATTCCACTGGAAGGGAGACCTTTAAGTATTAAACAGTTTCCAATGATCAATAATACCTTTAAAAACTGGGAAAAAATTATAAAAGATTCACCTAATATTTCAACTAATCCATCTCCATGACTTCTGATAATAATCAATGTGGAATTTCAAGGGGGATACATCTCTAGGTATTATAATCAACAAAAGCAAGATAGCTCCATACCAATAATTCAATTTATAGAAAATGGCAAGCTCAAATCCCAACAGGATTTGAGGAACCTAGCTAAAGGAAGGTATGGCAACTGGTTAAAATATCTACAAATGTATAATTTTGTGGAACAACACCCAGGGAAAGAAAATCTTATTCGGCGGTTAACTAATTTCGAAAAAGTATGCTATAACGAGACCCCTATTAAAGTACCATCTCATTCAGTTATAAACTTCTTACCGCACAAAAGGGTGGTATAAAATATGGATATATACAAAAATGGGAAATAGAGACAGGGGTACAATTAGAGGAGTTAGAATGGTTAAATATTTTTACAAATACAGCGAAATCTTCCTCTTCTTCCAATATACAGGAGCTAAATTATAAAATCCTTACTAGATGGTATCTAACTCCAGCTAGATTACATAGTATCTACCTAAATGCCTCTAACCATTGTTGGAGAGGCTGCGGAATGATAGAAAATATGCAGCATATATGGTGGGACTGCCCTATGGTTAAAAAAGTCTGGGGGGAAATCACTAACTGTATACAAATAATAATTGGGAAAGAAGAGTTTCAATCAGATATATATACTGGTTTACTAAATAAACTAATTAAAGGCATCTGTAAAATAAGAGCTAAACTTATAATGTTTATATTAAATGGAATAAAATCTATACTAGCGAGAAATTGGAAAAAAACAAATGTTCCGGATAAAGAAGCGGTATTCTCAAGGATTAGTGAGCTTCTACTACTTGAAGAATACGCTTATTTAAAATCTAAGAGAGAACATGTATTTCAGACAATCCGTTTTTTCTGTGAAGAATTTATGAATAGGGACGAGAACAGATAGTTAAGGGGAGGGGTATACAGGGAAAGGGGGAGAGACGAAAAGAGAAAGATTTTTTTTTGTGTGTGTGTTTTGGGTAAGGATGGAAGGCTTTTGTATAAAGAGAGTGATAAACTCTTAGATATCATATGGGCTATAAGAGAATATTTTAATTCTGTATAAGATATGTAATTGCATTCTGTAAATTGTGTATGTCATGTTGAGTACAATAAAAAGCTTAAAAAAAAAAAAAACAGATAAAGTAAAGCAGTGGGCCAAGCAACCACTACCCTGCTGCTCACAGACCCCCGTCTTTTAAAATACACGGGGTATAGTCTGAGCAGGTGATATAATGGGATCTAATTTGTTGGACCGAAAGCTCTATGCAATACAATGATAAATGGTTACAGACAAAAAAGCTATATTGTTACACATATAATTTGCAAACTTTTAACACTTGAGGAGACACGTTATAAGTAAAGAGAGTTCTGTGGACATCTATGGCAAGTTCCTTGCAATTATGCGTGCAACTGTAAGCACTCAAATGGACATGTAACATTCTCCTTATTCCTGTGAAGCAATGTGTAAATTTCCAGAAAGAGAGAACACCTCAACAGGCGTCACTTGGCGGTAATTTGTCAACTGTAGTCGTGTTTATTTCTGTGCTGCGTAAGGGTAAGTTAATGTATTGCTTAAATACTGCACCTTCCTTTGGAGTGGTCACTGTTATGGCAGATATCCATCATTGCTAATATCCATGTCAATAGTCACCAGGCTGGATGCTTTGCTGAGTTCCAAAGGAAGGTGCAGTATTTAAGCAATACATTAACTTACCAGTATGCAGCACAGAAATAAACACGACTACAGTTGACAAATTACAGCCAAGTGATGCCTGTCGAGGTGTTCTCTCTTTCTGGAAATTTACGCATTGCTTCACGGGAATAAGGAGAATGTTACGTGTCCATTTAAGTGCTTACATTTGCACGCATAATTGCAAGGGACTTGCCATAGATGTCCACAGGCAGGGCCGTCTTTAATATTGACTGGACCCTGGGAAAACATTTTCTTGGGCCCCCCCATGCAATTTCGCTCTCCACCCCAACATCCCAAAAATCAACTAAATCAATTTATTTTATAATTTTTTAAAAAAATTATTAGCCCAACAGTGGATCATCCACTGCTGGGTTAATCATTTAAAAAAATGAAATAAATTGCAATATGTGAAACTGGACCTAATCAGTACTAATAAGTAAATACATATATACATTCCTCCACTGTGGATTCCTTTAATTTGCTTTTGAATGTGATTCTGGTGTGAGGTTAGCTGGTTAAAGAGATTTTGGGCAGCCAACAGGAGCAAAGCAAGGTAAAAGACTGAGGAGGAAGCATGGAGGTGCAGACAAATATAAGTTTACTGACTGCAGAACTACTATGGGAAGCTGTAAAATCTAAGATAGAGAAAAAAATTAATTATAAAAATAAACCTTACCTTAATGTGTGAATTATAAGCATGACACCATACATCAGCCACAGCAGCACATGTCACTTTTCTAGGAACAAGTTCCCTCTCACCCTTCACTAGACAATGCTGCATGGGGGAGGGGCGTGTGTGCACTCACTTATTCTTCCCACTGACACCTTTCTACAAAGCACTGTTTCCCAAAAAAACTTCAGTTAGTTGATCTTAGGGCCACAGCAGAAAGAGTAGGGCGAAGAAGACAAGCAGACTGAATGCTGTCTGCCCAAGGCTGCATGGATACAGTGTGAGACGAGTCACACAGCCTCAATACTGAAGAGAGCAGTGTGTGCAGCTGCACAGATGCTCAAATCCTCACGTGCCTGCCGCTCCAACTTTCTGCTGCATAAGCCTACAGTCAGCCCTACCCAGTACACTTACCAGCCAACGCGTTTCGGTCATCAATCAACCTTTCTCAAGACTTGGGAAAAAGGTCTTGAGAAAGGTCGATTGACGACCGAAACGCGTTGGCTGGTAAGTGTTCTTCTTACATTAGGGAACATATCTAACAATCTACACTACTGTTATTTCTGTCTTAGCAGAGGGATCGAGCCGCACAAAATTGCTCACACCTGAGTGTTTGAGAGACCGTGTCTTGTACAAGTGCGAGCACACAGGAAGGTTAACACATAAACTAACTGAATAGGATTGATAGTAGCTCCACTGGCCCATGGACCAGAGATCCATTTGTGGATTAATCCACATAAACTGGGAATCAAGGTTTTTTGGGAACACACTTTTTGGAACATTGTTTTATCAGAAAATGGCACAAGTTTTTGATATTTTTTATTGACATTTGTTATTGTCAATTTTTTGATATTTTTCATTGTTATTTTCACCGAATACTCGCACAATTTTTTTATGTTTTTTTCAATGGGAATCTTTCAAGGTTAAGCACATAGTTAAAGTCAAAGGTTAACACTTAGTTAAATTGTTATAAGTTTTTATTATATTTTGTCACCACTATTAATTACAGTTACCACCATTTTAAACTTTTTTGTATCACAGTGAATAAGTTGACACTTTTTTGATTTGAAGTGAACACCTACACGTAGTGAGTCTTTCACGTAAGAACCCATTTAGTAGCGGTAACCCGCTGAGCAATATATTTAGCAATATACTATTTAGTGGCAGTCACCTGCAGAGCAATATACTTTTTAATGGTATTTTAAAGGAATAACATTGTATCTTGAGCTTACTAGACTTGTCACACTTAAATCTGTGAAAAAGTACTGTATTGACCTTAGAAATTATTGTGAATAGAAGTCTGTTTCCATAGGGTAATCTCTCTAACTAGAGGTAAATAAGAATCTGATAAATCACACCAAAGCGAATAGTGAATTTGCAAATCTGAAAAGATTTATGAGGTTAAATTTGGTTGCAAGCTTAAAGTAACCATTGTTGATAACATTTTTATATTTTTTAGACTGTTAACATGGATCCCTGAGGGAAACCCTGAGTTTTTAAATTATATTTGAATAGTGTGGTTTCCAACGATTTTTAAGAAATAACAGCTAAATTTTAAAAGAAGAGATAGTTTTAAAAGAAGAGATTGTTTTGTGAATGCTATTTGTTTTAAATTGTATCAGAAATGATATTATCTTTTTAATTAAAATTGTATCTGAATTTAGGACCTTGCCTTACTTGGCATCCCTTAGAGGCTAGTGTACTATTTACTAACCTTCTCCATTGTAGCTCACGGTCTAGCAACTGCTTCCCACTCTGTATTGTGCTTGATAGTTATTAAATGATTGTAACATCAATACATTTAAATGATTATTGATATGTCACAGATAAATTGTTGTTATTGATGTTATTTATATAGTATTCTTGCTTATTCTATTAGGAAAATAGCAGCAATACTGTGATAATTATTTGAATTATACAGCAGCTGTTGCTAAAGGTCTATTGAGACCAGAATCTTGTAGAGCTAAGTAATTTGGTTGTATATTATCATCCAAATCAGATATTTTCCAAACAAGCTAATAATTCAGGCTACACCCAGAAAGTAATTTTGAAGATATTTATTAAGCTCAGTAATGGAGCAGTAATTAATCAGGAAAATATCACCCTGAGACTTAGAACATTTGAGTATTGAAACCATAGCAATGTTTTTAACCTAAAATACACTACATAAACAGGATGAGTTTGTGTGCCCCACGAGCTGGACGCCAAAGGTGGCACGCAACTATGGAAGAAGCTGGATTTGTCATCCATATGCTAAAGAAAGCAGGAGATGCGGTGGAGAATCGGCGTTATGTTTACCATAATGCAAAGGTAAGTATTTTTAAAAATGAGCGTCTTTGTAATCTTTAATGAATTAAAGTGTCCCTGTTTTTAAGATTATTTTTTTTATAACTGGGCTTTAATTTATTAAAGTTTACAATCACTTTAACTTTACCTTGATACACAGTACCTTGAAGTTTATTTAATAAACTACACTGAGGCTACATTAATTATAGTTTCAGAAATTAAAAATATATATTATAAATAAGAGCAGGTCCACATTGTCAATAAGTAGTGCCCATGTTCTTCTATAAGAATAACTCACCAAATCTTCCTATAAGTGAATATACTAAGGGTAGGGACAAAAGAGACTTTAAAGTGGGGTTTTAGAATAGGCATAACTGTTTGTATTTGTTTTATTTTGTTTGTTTCTTTCTGTAATGGTAGTTTTTTTTCTGTAATTTTAAATTATTTTATTATTAAGGTAAGGTTAGGTTTTTTATTCTTAAGGTAAGGTAAGGTTTTTTTTTTATGGGGTAACTTAGGGAATGTTAGGTTAGGGGGTTAGCTAGTTAGGGGCTTAGATGTTAGTGGGTATTTTGCGGTGGGGATGTGGCAGTTTAGAGGTTAATAGTTTAGTAAGTTATTTTGTGGTGGGGTTGTGGCGGTTTAGGAGTTAATAGAGTAGTGGATTACTTTGCTGTGAGGGTTGTGGCAGTTTATGGGTTAATAGTGTAGTGGTTTATTTAGTGGTGGGGTTGTGGTGGTTTAGGGGTTAATAGTGTAGTGGGTTACTTTGCTGTGGGCTGTGTGGTTGATTAAGGGTTAATAATTTAGTGGTTTATTTTGTGGTGGGCTATACCATGGGTTATTGGTTAATATTGTTGAGGGGTGGGTTAAGGGTTATTAGAGTTTGGGGCTTATGGCGATTCAGGTTAGCACGTGAGTATGGGTGTTTTTTTCCCCAATTTTCTCTCACCATTGAAGTCTTTGGAAGAATACGTTAACACGATCGAGATATTCTAACTTTTGCTATATGCGCGCGTCAGGTTTGCTCGCAAGCAAAAATTTTTTACTTTCAACTTGTACTATATGCGATACCTGACACACACAAAGAACAGAAGTCAAGCGGAGTTAGTGTGCAGGGTCGGCTCCAGAACGAATTAAATGGGGGGGGCATTTTTTTTTCACGAGGGGGCACGCATTTAAAAAGCATGTATGAGAGTCAAAATAAGGGCAGACCTACTGTGGCAGTCCAGGGGTTACATTTATCAGATCTCTGGCTGTGCAGGAGTTAGATTTGTTTATATTTCTGGAAGTGCAGCGGTTACATGTGTCATATCTCAAGGAGTATAGGGGTTACATTTATAAGATGTCTGGCAGTGCCGCAGCAGTTACATTTACCAGATTTATGGCAGTGCAGGGGTTACATTTGTCATATCTCAGGAATGTCTCCCACATATGACATAGCCAGTGGACACTGTTTGCATGTGTAGCTCTACCAATGACCCTACTAATGATCAAATAAGCTTTTACGTGACAATAAGTTTGAGTGCCAACCAGTACATTACTTGTACAGATATTATTAATGATATTTACCAGCACACACACAGTATATACAGTATGTAAATACACACAAATTATGTATATATATATATATATATATATATATATATATACACACACACACACACATATACACACACACACACACATATATATACACACACACATACACACACACACAGTATATATATATATATATATATATATATATATATATATATATACACACACACACACACACACACATACACACAGTATATATGTATATACACACACACACACACACACACACACACACACATAATCTGACCTATAATCTGACACACATATTACACTTATCACTGCAGATAAAGCAGGCATTATGCACACTTGTTTTGTGTGACCTGCAGTGGGGAAGCCAAGGAATTCCCAATTTGCTTCTTTATCTGTGGCTGCTATGATATAAAGCACAATAGGGAAGGGATACTACTCTCACACACACATTGGTTATACGGCTGTGTTTTCACAAAATTACTTCTGCCTTCCCTCTCACTGACTGTTAGCTTCTCCCAGCACATCCTGCAGAGGTCTGATGATGTCATTATCTCACTTCAGCTCCGTAGTAAGTGGGCTAGCAGGAGGAGGGGCATTGCAAGCCCTAGGTTAACTGTGAGAGCACCAGCAGGGAAATGCAACTTTATTTGTTATCTGGTTGTAAATAGAGGAGAGTAAAGAGATTAGCTGGGCCCTCCTAAGTGGCGGATCTCCAGGGTCCAGTGGCTGCAAATCGTTGATGCGACATTTGGGACCCTGGACGTTCCGTCACTTTAAAAAAATTTTTTTTTAAATCACTTCTTTTACCCTGGGGGGCACAGCATTCCCTGTTAGTGTGTGAGGGCTCCACTCGTAATCTAGCACTATGTGTTAATATTTTAATTGACATCCAGTGATGTAAACAAAAGAAAATCATGCAAACAGAAAGGGAGAGTACCCTGAATCATCATTTTAGCACTGTAGATTATCCCCTCCAACTTCATTTGACTATGTGAGGGATATCTGGAACAGACAGCTGGCAAACTTTGTTTAAACCGGGATATATATAAAATATACTAAAGAGTTAAGTAAAAACAGGAACCTGAACAAGAACAGACTATTACTAGTGGTATTTGTCAAACCAGGGCCATTGCTAGGATTTTTAGCTACAAGGACAAAGACGCATTTTGCCTCCCCATTTATGAAATTATATACCCTGCCATTACTGCTTAACAAAATGTTAAATTCATGTGTCAAGTAGCTATAGAAAACCATTTTATCAATAATTATATAAAAAATATATTTCTGTTATCACATCCAATTCTTGACTGTTAATCTATTTTCTATAATGCTTATGAAAAAGTGCAGCATTAATACTTGCTGAGATTTTCTTTTTAACTGAAAAAATACAAAGTAAAATATGTTGAAATTTAGATTTGACTGATGCAGCTTGGCCATTATTTTGTCATTTATCATCTATCTGGCCCTCAACCTCCTGCCTCTAAAGATTATAAGGTTACCTGCCCTTTAGGGGCTCAAGCGCCAGAGACCAAACTTAAGGTCCTGGTCTGACCAGGGTATCTTTAGCAAGCCTCCCAAATATCATTCCACTATCCAAACACAAAGCAACCTTATACAAAGGGTGGAAAGCAGGTTCTCCAGCAGGAATCAAAAGAGCACTCTGAAGTAGGTAAAAAGGCACTCATGCAGCAACATTGTTACCATTCACATTCACACAGTATTACACTTCCCATCTCCTAACGGGCATTAACCCTTAAATTAAACTTTCATGGTTCAGAAAGATACATATTCATTGTAATCTATTATAAAATTTGCTTTGTTGTTTTGGCATTCTTTGCTGAAAAACATAAATTTGTAGGCTCAGAAGTAGCAAAGCACTACTGGGAACTAGCTGCTTATTGGTCTTTTGCTCACCAAATGCGTTCAGCTAGATACCAGCACTTCTTTGCAGCTGCAGAGCTGGCATTATCTATGTGTTCAACACCTTTGCAGGGTTAAACACATAGTTATATGCCAGCAATAGTGCAGTAATAAAATGTTCTAACAAATTAGACCATTTCATTTTGGCATTTTTTTATGTCCCTTTAAGAATGTGCATGCCCATAAAGGGCTGTTCACTAACATAATTGATGTAATATAACACAGTAATATTTCGAAAGCAGCTTAGTAATATACTGTAAATGATTTGGTTTGTTAAATGAGCAGAGATTGAAAGTATTTCTGTGTCCTCAGGCCTTATTTGAACTTTTTTCATACAGGCCCAAAGAGACATCTTTCAGGAACTGTATCAGTCTTTGGCCCTGATGATCAAAAGTGCAGAGCGGTGGGGGGCAGAGCTAACTGCCGAAGGAACAAGACGTGCCATTACAGAGCTCCTCAAAAGCAGATCACTAAAATAACTATTTATGGGGTCCTAAGTGCCTAGATAGTTTGCATCTCACCCTTGACCTAACATAAGGACATGATCTCTCTCTCTGAACCCAAGATGAAACCGCCGACACTGTTATTTATCAGCTAGCTGAAGCCGTAGCAGGGGGGCTGAAACCAAAACTGACAACTAGCCGTTTCACGAACTAGCCTACTCCCTGGCCTCTCATCTTACTGGTTATCAGTCCCTTTACACTACTAGCAACATGGAGGAGTTCTCAATCTGCCTTATCTCTCTTCTGGACGACATAAGCAGAAAAGCTGACAGATGCGTCTATGGTTTACAAACTACGCTCATCAAACTGCGCAATCAAGATGGCGCCCCTCCACTAAATCTATCTGACTCCTCTATGGAGAATCGAAAGGAAGACTCCCTGCCCGCTCAGCACCATTATTGTGGTACACTGGAGGGACAGCCCAGTCACGTCCTAGCCAGCACTCTGCTACAGCCGGCAATTTCTGACTCGCTACAACCACATCCTGAAGCCCTGCTTCACTCCGAGGCGGTCATGCAGAATTCCACAGGTCCCACTCCGACCATCACTGGACACCACCCCCAGATCTTACCCTCTCCTTGTCTCCACTCCTGAACAGCTCTGGCGCCTACCGCCCTTAAGATCATGGGAGATACAGCTGATTGCTGTGAGCGGTCAGGGACGCTTGGCCGCATCATAGCTAAGGCGATCACAGCATGGGGGAGAGAAGTCCGGACCGCAGATCTGCCTGGTTTCCTTGAGGGCAAAACTCTTCATTACTCCTTTTCACAGAGGTCACATTTCACCAGCGGAGTACACACAGAGCCCAGCCAAGATTTCAAAACTAATATTAAAATTGGAGTGGGCTAGAAAGACACTTTTACCTCCATAAGGGTTCTCCCCCTGACTCCCTGGGACTTAAGTCTATGTTTATGTTGCAGTCAGACCCCTATCATTGCAGCGTGTTATTTCTCTGCTGCCTTATATGTTTCATGGCAGCTCTTTTTGATGTTTCCCTGATCAGAATACCTGACATCTTAGCCGGTGTTAAGGCAGCTTGATTATTGTTTTTTCCCTGTGGAATGTATGTGTAGTTATTACATTTCTCTATATTTAACATTTCAAATACCTGTCTCTACAGCTGTTATATAACGTTATCAAATCTGCCCCATGAGCTTTATTTCACAAGCTATATGGTTAGCCAGACAGGAGCTACTTGGAACTGCAACCTTATTATATTAATCATCTCCTATTACATCTACTTGTTGATAAAGAGAGGTTTAAGGTGCCAAACATATGATGAGGGCTATTTACTGCAGAATCTGGGGAGGTTTTTGTTGATTGCTCACTGTTTAGTCTATCATTACAATGTGATTTTATATGTATCCTACAACAATTGTTATTCTATCTACAGGGACATGAACCCCCCCAATCTTTATCTTACGCATACCACATTGATGTTTCCAACTCTCATCCCTCCTGAATCTAATCTCTCTCACTATGAGACATTATTTGATACTACCTGTAAGTCGCTTTATCGGATAACTGATTCCCCTAGCTCAGATGGCAGCTATCGGCGTCTCCCTACATACGCACATGAGGCAAAAATACTATTCCTGAAACTTTTATTTATTGAGTTATCTAGATATTGCATGTGCCTAGCCAGGTTGATGCCCCCCCACCTCTCCCCTCTGCATATCTCCTTAACCTTAGATAAGACACACGTCTGACAAGAGTCCAACCTCCCCCCCCCCACATACTCCCTCTGCACTTTCCTTCTCCTCCTCCCTTTCTCTCCCCCCCTTTTTTTTCATCTCTTCAAAGCAGCACTAACCTGCTAACCTTCCCCATCTTGCTCTTTTAAGTACTAGGTCCAAAAGTGACCACTCTCAATGCCAATTTCCTCTCTCGGTGTCCAATAGCTCCGTTGGGTTCAAAAGTAGCCCGTTGTTTTCATAGAGGAACTCATTTCAGAACATAATATAAAACAGAGGTTTCAGATGACTAGCCATACAGATTGAATATATTTTCTCTTTTCTTTTTGCTTTAATCAAAATGTTTCTGATTGTCATATGATACGATATCTATGTTTTATGGCA